>NW_018743792.1:5773523-6006023 GCF_001683475.1 Chenopodium quinoa
TCTGGGGTTTGATGCGTTCTTGGATTGTAGATTGCCAAATGATTACATCACCGCAGATACTTCCTACTACTACCCCACCCAACCGCCTCTAACTTACCGCCCCCTAACATTGGAGTTTCTTGCTAGCTTCGAGTTAAATCAAGAAGAGGGTATGGAAGGCATTGATGCATTCAAAGTAAAATTCCAGTTGTTCAACAAAGGCCGCCACATTACCCTCCGTGCTTTCAATGAACTATTTGGTTGGGACCCAAATGCTCGAATCTTGGATACCTCCGGACTTGACGGTCAAGGTTATATAGAGGGGTACAGTCCGCAAGAATTTTGGGCCCGAATCATGAGTGGGGCTAGAGAATTCCAATCAAACTCCTCCAAGGCCTCAGAGATCCACCATGCCGCCTTACGGTACTTTCACCGGATGCTTGCATATATTTTCTTCTCCAGAAAAGATCTAGGTAAAATGAGCGATCAAGAGTTATATCTTCTTTGGAGAGCTACCGAGGGTGCGCTTCTTTACCCACCTGCCACCCCGGAGCACAAGATCAATCTAGGGTATCTGTTTGCCAAGAGATGTAAGGCAATAAGGGACTCCCCCCTCTTGACTGGTCCTATCTTTATGGGAGGGATGGTCACGTATATCGCCTTCAAGTACAGATACAAGACCCAGCTGCAGCAGATGGAGAGCTTGAACATGGCAGCCGAATTGAACATAGAGAAGATGAAAAGAATGCAATTCATTTTGGATTCCACGGGAGTCACGGGTAAGGCCTTCATTTGGCGGATCCGAGACGTCCCTTGGTGCTACATGCCATGTCCGTTCATGATGAATCCGCCCCCGGGAACTGAGTTACCATGGCAAGTCCCTATGGAGCAAATTCACGAGAATGACCTCTCCCAGCCCGAGATTGATCATAGAAATGAAATCAGGCAAGCGAGGCGGCAACAACAACAATTCCAGCAACATCAAGAGCAACAGCAGCAACAGTTTCAGCAGCAGCAACAAGAGCAATTTCAACAATTTATTTCTCAGGCACAGCAGCATCTTCAGCAGCCCCCCCAGTTCTCGGGGGAGGTGAGCCCTCTTCCTCTTCTGCATTTAATATTGAGCAAGCTTTCGCTAGCCTCACTCTGGAGGTTAGGAACCTTGCTCAAGCCCGGCCTAGGGAAAGAGAGGAGGCCCCTGCTCAGTCTCCTGGTCCCACTTTTGATATTTATCAAAACCATATTTATGATTACCATGTGGACCAGGGACATTTTAGCCCATGTGTCAACTACCCCTACTACCCTTCGCAGCACGGGCCTGTCCCGAATTGGGAGCCCCTCAGGTAGATGACAATGGGAACCCCATTCCTCGTACCGGCGGCCAATACCCCTATTGGCAAGGCCTCGGTACCCTGCATGACCCTCCCCACTCCTTCCCCCCCTACAACTACCAGCGCCCAGGTGGGTGTGATTACCTCGGTGATCCCGCCTATCCTTATCAGGGCGACGGCTTTCCCCCCGGTTATTACGGTGGGTGGGAGCCATATGGGCCGCCATGCGATGTTGATTATGATTGGGCGCCCCCTGTAGTTGTAGAGGGAGAGGAAGAGGAAGACTCTGAGGAATAGATGATCATTTCTTTTGACCCCCCCCCCCCACCCTTGACTATTACATGTTTTATCGCACCGAGACGGTGCCTGGTTTTAGTTGGGGGGGTGCCTTAGCATTTTCATATCTAGGGGCAAATGAAAAGATCATTTTGGGGATGAGCAGCCTTTCCTATGCTTGCTTGTGCTTAATAATCTGTTGGCTTGTATCTGTTGGTTTGTATTATACATGATCACTTTTCCTTTTTCTTCTTTATTTTGTTTTCTAATCTTTTTGCTTTGGAGTTCTGGTATTTCTCACTTTTTGGCAGGTTGTATACTACTTTTTGGAAGGAGCCAAGGTTGGTTGACTTGGAACCCATCATTCTTTTTATGTTTTGGATTGGCATGGCTCCGGTGAGATCTTTCCAAACTCTCTTCTATTTATTTTATCTTGCTTAGTTCCTAGGAGCGGAGTTAGGATTAAGTTGATTGATTCATGGATGTTTGCATACTTGGAATTGTGTACTGAGAATTGTGTGAATTGATGCTTTCATTCTTGAGTTCCTCTTCTATCCTTCTATCCCTTCCTTTCTATTTTTGTTGAAGAGTAGCAACGGGGCGAGGTTCACACCTCGTGAGAGGCGCCCGGCTTTATGCCTAGGAGGACGTGCATTCAATTCACGTACCTTCTACCGCCCCCACTTATGGAATTTATTCCAAACGAAGTCCTACTTCTCTTGTTGCTCTTCAATGTTTTCTTTTTCTTTTTCTTTCTCTTAGTGTTATCCAAGGCAAGTGTTAAAACTTTGTTTTGTGTTTGGCTGAATTAGTAGCTACAATGTATGAACATATATGAGTTGGTTCCTTGGTTTGATAGGTTTACAAGGTCTTTAATGTTTTGGTTGAAAATCACATAGCTTCATTGCTCAAATGACTCCTATTGGACATATCTTGGGCTATTTAGGCCTTGATCCCTTTTGTCCTCGGTTTGTGGTTGTTGGGCGTAGCTCATCTTGTGAATGAAAGCTAGGTGGCTAGAAATTTGGAGACTTAGTGTTTTGCTGCTTGATCTAAAACTCGCTCCATTTGACTCTTGAGACCGCGACCGAATCGACTCATAGGATGATAAAGGCATTCATTTCGGGATAAGGGCATAATTTTTCGTTCTTTTTAGATCCTTTTTTTATTTCCTAGGACACCTTTACTTTCAAATTTCAGGTTTTTGGGTTTACATTCACCTTTTGCGTACCCCCTTGAGCCTTCCACTTTTTGTCTACCCGCATTACAAGCCTTATGAACCTAATTTTATTTTCACCTTTATAGAAATGAGTGAAACTCGAGCTTGGCTTTGTATCTAAGTTAAAAGTTTGGCATAGTGGATGTCTATAATGTAAATTGCAAGGGACGTGTTTGTTTCCCCAATTAAATCTTTTGGTATAAAAAAAAAAAAAAAAAAAAAAAAAAAAAAAAGTTGGAATAAGAATGCATAAGTAAGGCATCGATCTTGTATATAGTTTAGAGTTAGTTGGGGGGTATAATACCCACCAACTAAGGTTAGTTGGCCTTGGTTTTGCTCGATTCATTAATGTTTCACTCTTAGGAGCTTACACCACCAGCCAGAATTTTTTTTTTTTTTAACCCTTACCCCAAGCCATTTCATTGCACCTTAAAAGCCCTTTGGACCTTGAGTGATTGAGTCAATGTCGGTGGAGAGAGTCATGGGTCGAGCTTTTAGATTGGATTTGCATTTACTAAGTTAGGGCAATCCTACCTTGCCCACCTCCTTGTTGTTCTCCTAATTCTCTTGTGGAATTCGAGACGACTAGCCGCCTAGTGTACATGATCGAGATGAGGAAGGTTGCCTTGGTGAGGGACAATTGGAGGATAGGATCTTTATAGTCCAAGCTTTTGAGCATGAGCTATGTGGCCTTCAACCAGGAGCATTAGCTAGCTTGTCCACCTATCTTGTCAAGAAGCTTGCGCATCCTTGTGATTGCATTGTAGTGAAAGTTCAACCATTCATGTTTGTGTTTCTTTCCCTTTTTATTTTTCTATTTTTCTATTTTTCTATTTGTCTCTAAAAACCTTGCCTTGATTTAGTGCGAAGTTGTGGGTTAATCTCTCTCGAAAACCCTCACGAGAGCATACTCGTCCTCCTAAGTGACTTGGGGGTTTAAATGGCTTGTCGTTTACGCTAAAAACGACCGTGATTCCTACGAAAGTGAGTTAGTGTATAGACTTATGCTTTTGGTTATTTTTGTTTGCTTATTTTACTTCGCTCGAGGACGAGCAAAGGACTTAGTTGGGGGAATTTGATCAGTGGCCATTTGGCCCACTTTTCTACTTCGTTTCTTCCCCGATTGAGCCCTTTGTTTGCCCTTTTTCCTCTATTTTAGCTTAGTTTTGTTATTATTGAGCATATTTGTTACTTGGAGTGGTTTTGAGTCATTTTTGGCTCATTTCCTAAGGTTTTATTCCCTCTCCTTTAACCCATTTCAATTTGCTCCTATTAGAACCTTTCCTATGATTTGTGTTTTCCATCTTACAGGTCCTCCCGTGGCTAAGAAAGCAAGGATTGGATGCAAGGATTAGGCATGCTTTGGAGTCAAAGGGATTGGAGCATTAGAGCCCAAAATATGAAGGAAAGAAGAGTTCAGAGCGGGCGCTCTAGATATGGAGCGGGCGCTCTGTATTCCTTGCTGCAGAAAAACCAAGTACCCAACCCTCAGAGCGGGCGCTCTAATGTTGAAGCGGGCGCTCTAGCTCCCAGAATAATCAGAGCATTTTCTGCGAGACTTCAGAGCGGGCGCTCTGGCCTTAGAGCGGGCGCTCCGTCTTCCCCTGACCGATTTGAACTCTGCTACACGCGTAGGCCGACGGCTCTAATTATTTTACTCTGCACGTGATGCCTAAAATTTTGGGCCTTGATTTGGGTTAGGTTTTAGAGGAGGGTATAAATACCTCTCTTCCTTGTAATTGGGAGGAGAGAGGTATGTAGAGAGAGAAATATTAGAAAATCAGATTTCAGCTTATTGTTTTTTTTTCTTTCTTTTGCACTTTAGATTAGTTAGGGTTTAGTTCCTCATTAGATCTAAAACACTACTCTTTGTTACTCTCTTTCATTTTCAATCCAAGATTAAATCTTTTGGTATTATTTCTATCCCTACTCTTTATTTATTGCTTTATTTATCTATTTTAATTAGTTTTAGCTTATCTTTAGTTGTTATTTCAAGTCAATAGAATAGTTTAATATCTTAGTTGCCTCCTTGTTTAAACTTGCAATTTCTGGTTTTGATCCTTTATTTTCTTGCTATTAGTATAATATTATCCTTATTTGCTTAGATTTCATGCTATTTAGAATAGATTACAAGTAGACTTAACATATTCTCTTCAAAGTTAACTTCTTTAGTAAAGTTTAATCATCCTATTTTCTGGTTTTAGCCATGTTTCTCTCATTAAACTTAGTTTTTGCTTTTGTTAATGTTCTTGTGTGCTTTGGTATGACCCTTCCTTCTCTAGGCTAGGTTTCTAGCTAGGGGAGGGGGAAATGATGAACTAATGATGAAATGAATGATATGTGGTGCAAGATTGGGTAGATTGAGAAGTTTTGCAATTGATTCCAACCTAGGTTTTAGTTGTTAGGAATTAGAGATTGATCACCTCTAAGACCCTATTTTGTGTTGCATGCTAGTTGCGCGAGAGTGAGCTTGTATGTGATGATGACTAGGTTAGGGATGACCTCGACCACCGAGGCGGGGTTGGGTAGGCGGTGTTTAGGTGAGCCCGAGAGGGAATCCTAGATGTTGGACCATAGGCCCCAATTGTTTGGTTGACCGATTGAACCATTCTTGTTGCCTCTAATTGTTGAAATCATTGTTAGTTAGGAATTCTCCCCTATCCCCTAGTGTTTGCTATTCCTTGATTTTCGAAGTTTTATACCTCTGCTTGTTGCTTGTTAATTTAGTTCTTAGTTTATTTGTTTCCCTAGTAGCTATAGATAAATCCATCAAAAATTTATTCCTCCCTTTTCAATTGACTTATAAGTGATCTAAGCAAGAGACGTTTGACCTTCCCTGAGGATTCGACCCCTCTTCCACTATGCTACCTTTGGTTAGTTTAGGACGTGGGTTTTCTTTTTATTCTTGACTCGACCTTTAGGAACTAACGACACCTAGGGGGCCGATCACGGACCTAGTCAAGGTCCTTATCATTCTCCTGGCATAGTTTTGCATGTCCGGCCAGCGAGAAGTGGTATCTGCATCATGAGATATATCGGTTAAGTGTTGGGAATAAACGGCTCCTATATTCAGCCGGTTCCCGATCGAGTCTCCCGACAGAGAAGTATGAGACTTGACTCGAACTGGCCCAAGCGGCTAGGGGGGGTCAAAAGCGGAGTCCATACCTTGGTCATCAGGCTGAGGGGTGCCACCACCCCCAGCCGCATTGGAGCCGGAAGCAATAGCTTGCACTTGGCTAGAAGGAGCATGCTCCCTAGATTCAGCCTCAGTCGGCTCAAAGCTGAAAGGAATGGTGTCCTTCCAACAAGTGTATTCTTCCGATAGAGGGTTCAGAATTATTACGGAGCTAATTCTTCAGTAAGGTCAATTGATCGATATGCCTAGGTGGAGGTCGCTTCCGATCAGTAATATCAATGTACAATTGATTTTACAGCTTAATCTTAACTGAACCCAATCGAATCACCGATCCGAGACGACGAATCAATCCGAAAGGATTTAATGAGTCAGCAGAGTTTTACGAATACAGACGTCGGATATCGAGCCTAGGGCGTCGAGACCGAGCGTCGCAAAATCACAAGCAACAAGTATGAGCGTAGCCGTAGCTAGGCTAGGCTAGCTCATCGCAAGCCTAGGCTCACCATGTGTGTGCTAGGCGCACCATGGTGTGCTAGGCACTATCGTAGCCCTAGCATCATGCCTAGGCGCTATCGCAGCCCTAGCATGATGCTAGGCACCATCGCAGCCCTAGCATGATGCTAGGCACCATCGCAGCCTTATCGCACCAAGCACAACACCCATGTGTGTGTGCATAAGCGTGGGCACTATCGCAGCCCCCTAGCACCACACACAACACCATCGCAGTGCTAGGCACATGAGTGTGTGCGTGTGCACCATAGCACAGCAAGCTTGCAGGCAGCACTGGCCTTGCGTGTGTGCTAGGCACCATCGCAGGCCACGCACCAAGCACAGCTAGCTGGCAGGCAGCACTAGCCTTGCGTGTGTGCTAGGCACCATCACAGGCCACGCACCAAGCACAGCGATAGTGCGTGCTAGCCTGGATGCGCGTAGCTGTGCGAGCATGGGCAAGTGATGCTCGCTGGCTGGGTGTGCGAGCATGTGCGAAGGGTGCAGCAATGATGCGTGTGGTGTGTGGGATGCGAGGGAGTTGCTAGGCAGCCTGGTGCTAGCTGGCACGCACCAGCACCATGCATGCGAGGGAGTTGCTAGGCAGCCTGGTGCTAGCTGGCTGTGCGTGCTGGCGGTACCAGGTGGCAGCCAGCCCAGCTGCCTTGTGAGTGGCGGTTTAGGAGAGGTAGGGACCAAAGCCTCTAGGCTTCCCTTGGGGAGCAAGGCAATGGTCCCCCCTTGGGATATGGTCCTCACCTAACCCATTCTCTCCTCTTGCCACTTGTTTCCTTGTGATTGCTTTTGCCTAATTATTTATTTTGGAATTAAATAAATTATTGCAATTGCACATGATCCCACATTGATCATGAAAAGGGGTTTCAACTCCCCATTCTCTATAAATACCCACTTGGTTGGGATTTTGAGAATACAACCTTAAGTGGAATTAAAAAGGCAACTCTAAGAAAGAGTAAACCTTTGATTCGTAAAACTCATAGTTATTTTGTCCGGGTCTTGACTAACCTTCAAGACTTAGGACGCTCGAGTCAGGTCGAGGGTACGATCCGTCGGAGATCTCGTGTTTTCGGGATTTTGAAGTAAGAGCTCTTTGGGAGCGAAGCACGCGTCAAAGGTATAATTCTTGTTCTTAATCTTGTTTGATTAAGTTTAATATGCGTGTTAATTGTTTTAATTAAGGGGCGGGTCTTGGTGGGTTTCCTTCCGCGTAGTGTCGGGTCGCTACGAAACCCTACAAAAGCTTAGGCCTAGACTTTGCAGACTTTTGCCTACGGTTGTGGGCCTCTGAGGAGCCTGTGTACTGCCGGCTAATGATGGTGCCGGGCCGCCTGAGACCCTGCGCCTCTGTGAAGGCGGTTGGGGAAGCTCCTCACCCGGCCTCCTCACCATCTGGCGAATAGAGCGGGGAATGTTCTGGCTTCCCGTCTGTAAAAAACAATCAACAAGTCAGTATCAACGTTATTTGCAAGATATACAGATGGCATTAATGACAGGCGGTGCTTACTTCACTGGCCCGGGTTGCAAGTTGGGCCCTTTTTTGTTCAAGCTGCTTTTTCCTGATTTCAGCAGCTGACTTAGCCGGCGTCATTTCAGGAGGAGTCATTTCTAGCCCTTTCTCTGCAAAATTGCAAGAAAATGATTAGCATCATTTAAAAATCATACAAACGCCATAAATTGCCAGTTAAGCAGTAGACCTTTGTCCCAAAATGTGCTGAGACCGCAGGCGGAGAGGAACGCCTCATTTTTTAACCAGTCCGGATGAGGGACCTAGAATAGAGGGACAATGATTTGTGTCCCATCATCCAAAGGCTCGGTGGTTTTCTTAAATAGCCCCGGCTCCATTATGGCATCCCAAGCCTCAGCCGGAACCCTTGGTAGGGCACACTTCTTTCCTAGAAGAGACGGGATCTTATTGTAACGGCGCATCCGGTGATTAGCAGCCGTTGAAGGAGAAGAGACATAATAAAACTTGCTCTTCCAGCTCGTCCACTTGGAGGGTTTCTCCAAGGTCATCATATATTCCGGATGCGTGGTGAGAGTGTACCAGGCATTCCAGCCGCCTTGGGCACGGCTCAAGTAGTGCATATGCGCGAATGCCTCCCAGCTAGGCGTCACGTCCTGCATCTCGCAGGCGGCAATATAACCAATGATGTTCACCCAAGAGTTGGGTGTAAGCTGCCAGACCCCCAAGTCATAGCCTCTTAAAATGGCTTTTATGCATCTGTGAAGGGGGAACCGAAGGTCTGCTTTGAATGCCGCCTCATAGAAGCCGAAATAATTGTCGGCATGATTCAAGTCATCCTCCCAGACGACTGGCGAGCTCGCAAGCGGAACACCCAACTCCCAGTCGTCCCCTACCGGACGCTTTTCCAAGAATGCTGGGAGTGTTGCGTTTAATGTCACAATATCCCGGGCGCTCATGTGCGCCTCCATTGGATTGTTTATTGCATGCCAGTTGTATGCCTCCTCAGTCTCTTGAGGGGCATCCAGGGTCATTGTAGACTCTATAGATCTGGCTTCCTGATCGGTCTCTTTACCGCTTAAGCCCCCGGATTCTTCTAAAATCTCATCACCAGGCGTACTTGGAACGGCTGGTTGATCAAAGGGAACGTCTTCAACCGGTGTACCGGCTGAACCATCTGATTTGTACTCGGGGTCAACAGCCGTTTTCCTTGTCCGAGTCATTCTGTCCTACACATGAACAGAGACGATCGGATTCGCAGAAAAGTAAGGGTGTTCCATGCACCCCCAGACGGAATCCTCAGTCCTAGATTCAGCCGTATCCGGTGACCGATTGACAACTGTCCTAGGTCGTGTCGTGTGTGTATTGGGAGAGTCCATTGTTCTCTAACCTATACAACCGATAAACTTAAGAGGTTATAAAAGGGGCAAGGGCGATACCTTGAATTTATGAGGACGGTTGAAGAAGATTTGATTGCTGAGTTTCCAAGTTGTGTCTTGAAGATGCCGCAGGCGGAGAAGTTCGTTTGTGTTTTCAAAACCTGAAGCGTAATGACACAGTCAGGCATTTTGGAAACATCTCACCCAAAGATACCACAAACGGTATCACAAAGTTTTGTTCAAAATACCCCAAACGGTATCACAAAGTTTTACCCAAAGATACCCCAGGTGGTATCAAGTAAATTTGCTCAAAAATACCCCAAGCGGTATTATAATAGTGTGCCTAAAGATACCCCAGGCGGTATCTAGGAAGCTTGTTCAAAGATACCCCAAACGGTATCACAAAGTTTTATTCAAAGATACCCCATGCGGGATCAATGAATATCATTCAGAAATGCCCCAGACGGGACATCTCCGTCTGAGGGTCCGATGAATGGTTATCAAAAATCAAGGATGCCTCAAGCGTTAATTGTTGAGGGTTTCTTAAAGACCCCCCAGACAGCATGAGAGCCGGCTGAGGGTGTTCGAAGAGCAGGTCATGAGCAAGCTATGAAGACCATTACTCAAACACCCCCCAGGCGGTATAAGCCCGGCTACGGGTGCGAAGGATCTAAGTCTTGAAGCATAGCTTGCATATACCCCAGACGGTCCATAACCGCCTGTGGGTCTGGATTTGAAGAATCTTGTTTGAAGATACCCAAGCGGCTCCTACCCGTCTAAGGATCTATGAAATGAGTTTTTTGATAGGCAATTGTTTGAAGATGACCTTGACGGAATTTTTCCGGTTGAGGGTCCATTGGATGCAAAATATTAGTCTGAAGATGCCCTAGACGGCATGAAAAACCCGTTTGAGGGTCTTTTGAATGCAATTTCGTGAAGACCATTGATTACAGATGTCACACGCGATATATCACCGCCTGTGGTCCTACGGAATGCATTATTGAAAGCCAAGGTAGGAAGATACCCCAGACGGTCCAAACCGTCTGTGGATCTATCATTTGAAGAGCAAGGTTTGAAGGTGCCCCAGACGACATGTAACCGTCTGTAGGTCTTTTGAGTGCAACTCCATGAAGAACAGTCTAAAGATGCACAGGCAGTATTTCACCGTCTGTGGGGCTATGGTATGCTTTTAGTGGATAGTCCATTGTTTAAGGATACCTCAGACGGTCCACAACCGTCTGAGGGTCTATATTTGAGGATCATGGTTTGAAGTTTCCCCAGACGGTCCACACCGTCTGTGGGTCTACCAAATGCAAAGCATGAAAAGGGCTTATGGAGTCCCAGACGGTGTATGACCGTCTGTGGTTCTACTCAAGCTAAGAAAGAAAATCAAGTCAGACGGTACCTGGGTGAATTAAGTGAAGTCCTCAACCGGTATCCGTATACGTTTGAATGAAGCAACTGGTTGCACAAATTAGCAGCCGGTGTCAGAGCTCTCAAGAAATTTTTGAAAAAATTTATAAAGTGAGGAGGAGAGAGGGGGTACGCCTCAATTTATAGGCAAAGTCTAGAAGGCGAATCGCCACCTTCTGCCTTAACTTTTCAAAATTTGAATCTAGGAGAGAGAGGCGGGAAGCAACTCAATCGTCGCCTCCCCTGTGCTTGACACCTGTCACAGGTGACACGTGGCTACGCCTCGTCACACCTGTGAGGGGCAATTGTTTAGGGTAAAAATACCCTAAGCCACGTGGCCCAATAGAATCATGACACGTGGCAGCCCACCAAAATTCAACGGGATCCAATCGGATGCTGACACGTGGCATCAAAACCCTAATCAGGGAACATGTCTCCCCTACTATAAATAGAGGAATCCTCCTCATTTATTGGGCATTCGTAAATACAGACACAAAACCCGAGCAATATTAATTGCGGAATCTACCTGAATCAGGGAGAAATACCTATTTACTTTCCGCACGTTTACCCATCCGAAAATCATACTAACTTGATCACCGGAGGCGGAACTCCACCCAACCGGAGTTTCGTGGTTTTGCAGGTACAGAAGTCAGGCGCGCATACTCCGTATTGTAACTCTCCCGAGGGACTAAAAACACCTGAAACAGCAAGATCCTAGGCATGATACAAAATAGATTAATAACAAATCCTAGCATGTCACTAATAAAAATCATTATCAAAGCCTTAACCTAACCATGATACTATCAATCATAAAGATATCCTAACATGATACTGGAAATCGTAAAAACATCCTAACTTGATACTAGGAATTATAAAAACATCCTACCATGATACTAGGAATTATAAAAACATCCTAACATGATACTAGGAATTAAAATAATAATCTAAACATTATTTCTACTCCAAAACCAAAATAATAATAAGGGTGATCGAATTACTCATGTTGATGTTCCTCCCTTCTTGCTATCAAAACAATATACACGTTAGTAACTTCAAGAAAGATTAAATCAACAAAGTAAATAATCAAATAATAATTGAAATATAGATTTGGACCAAGCCCTCAGAACTATCAACATTTCACGTCGAGGTCGAAGACAACGTCGAGAAGGGCAAGAAGTATTCAAATCTCGCAAAGGAGGTATGGTGTTTGATTGGGGAAAGTATGAAGGATGTGTTTAGGCTAAGCTAAGAATATGAAGAATCAAGAGAGATAGAGAGTACTAGAAAGGGTATTGATGATGATTGTTGGTGATTGAAAACAGGATGATACGACCTCTATATATAGGAAAAAAAAAAGGTCAAAGCATCAGAAAAGAGTCAAAATTCAAATCGGACTAAAACAAGTCTCATCGCGGCACGACAGCTTTATCGCGGCACGATGGCTATGTCGCTCTGCGATGGTTTGGAAAAAGATAGAATTTGGGTTAATCAAATTTCTGTACGTATTCTATTTTGTCCGGGATTAGGATCACCGAAGAAAAGATGTTTTACTCGATATCAAATTCTCAAATCTTTATCTTTAGAAAAATGGATAAATTAGAACCTTCTAGAAAATTTTAGAAGCTTGTAATAAATCCTAATTAGTTTAGGAATGAGATTAAGGTACACAGACCCTCCACATGATCATTGGGGCGCAAGTAAGGCTTGGTTCGGGCTCGGTTCAGTATTTTAGCCACAACTCCTTCGTTATAAGTCGGATTTAGACTTATAATATATTTTTGGAAATCTCTTTTCAATCCCCATCCAATAACTGGACCAAGATCATGGACCAAAATGGACTGGTTTGGACATTTTTAAGGTTTGGACACAAAATGAATTATTTTAAGGACACGAAAAATAAATTTGGGTCTAAAAGCACGAAATGAATGATTTAGGTTTAAAACATTTTAGGTAAGGTTAGAATATGGTCAAGGCTTAAGGAAACTTCATGATACTCTTCAACTTTTCACCTAACTTGATAATCAAAGACGTGAAAGGTACTCATCACTGAGTTTGGTTTTCGGGGAGACACAATCTGGTGTCTACAGTCCTAGTTCGTCACCAAATTTTCCAAAGGAAAATAACTCGTGCAAACGTATTTTTATCTCATAGGAAGGTTGCGCCTCTAAACCATGTGCATGGCCCTAGAGCAATTGCAGAGGTTTTATAACGTTTTACTTAATAAATAATTGATTTTTTTTTATCTAAGGTGGCATGATGGCCGGCCTCCGCCTGTTACCCCATAGGGCAGGTGGTTAATTAAGCAGTTGTGGTCCCACGTTAGATTCTGCAAATACAAACGACTACGATCTGGTCCTAATTTTGGCAGTCGGTTGGGCCGTTTGTGGTACGAGTTTATAGAGCAATGTGCCACCAGAATGGGAGATGCTCCTGTAAGTGAATTCAGCCGGATGGATGTCGCTTAATGTCTCACTCTATCAGAGTGGACGGTTTGGTTAGATTTACCATCTGTACATCGTACAGGCGGTACTCCCGTAGGGAGGCGTATCTAATGATGTAATTGCAAATAAAAATAAATTGAAATAAGAAAAAAAAAAAACTTCCATAATAAGCTTTTCATTTACCGAAAATTTACAAGTCTTAGAAGTAGTACTTCTTAAAGTTGTCTACATTCTAAGTTCTGGCTAGCTTCCTGCCATCTAGTGTTTCCAGGCGGTAGGTTCTGCTTCTGACTTCTTCATAAGTCCGATTCATTAGGGACCTTTCCAATTGGGTGTCAATTTTCCTTGCTCATTGGCCCTACCGGTTGCCTCCATTATTCGTAACACAAAGTCCCTTACTTTCGAGGGTCGTTTGTGCACTCTTTTGTTGTAGGCTCTTGTCATTCTCCGACGGTATATCTCATAACGTAAGGCGGCATTACCCCAGGGTTTTAGAAGAGAGTCCAATGTCAGCCGCATGGCCTCCTAGTTAGCCTCTTCATCATATAACATGACTCGGAGATTCGGCTCATAAAGCTCAATATGTAAGACGGCTTCAGCACCGTATACCATGAAGAATGGGGTTTCACCGGTTGCCCCTTTTGCTGTTGTTCTAATGGACCAGAGCACGTGAATTAGCTCTACAGCCCACAGATCGCCAGCTCTTTCAATTTTCTTCTTTATGCCAACTGAGATTAGCTTGTTGAAGGCTTCAACCTGGTCGTTTGCTTGAGGTCGGCCGACTAATGCAAAGAAGTGAAAGATCCCTTGGTCTCCCAGCCAATTCTTGAGGGTAGACGTCTTGAATTAAGGGCCATTGTCAAAGACCATAGACATAGGAACCTTATACCGAGTGATGATGTTCTTCCAGATGAAAGAGATGACATCCTTAGTCTTTATGCCCTTGACGGCCCCAGCTTCAACCCACTTGGTGAAGTAGTCAATAGGCACTAGAATATATCGCCTCTGGCTTGACGGCCCCAGCTTCAACCCACTTGGTGTAGTAGTCAATAGGCACTAGAATATATCGCCTCTGTCCTGACGCAGGTGTATACGGACCCAAGATATCCATGCCCCATTTGGCGAATGGCACTAGGCTATGAATTGCCGTCAGATCAGTTATCGGACGGTGTATGAGCTTGCCAAACATTTGGCATTTGTCAGATTTCTTCACCATTTCCATAGCGTCTACTTCTAATGTCGGCCAAAAATAACCTTGCCGCCTAGCCCTTTCTGCTAGAGCTCTGCTGCCTATATGTGGGGCGCAGTAGCCTGAGTGCAGGTCTTCCATAATTTCATGCCCCCTTTTTAGGGTGATGCACTTCAAAAGAGGCAACATGAAGCCCTTTTTTAATAGCTCTCCATTGCGAATTTCAAAGTTGGCCGCACCTTTTTTCATTGCAACCATTTCTGGATATGTATCCGGCAGAGTAACGTCTAGCAGGTAGGCCCGGATTCCGTCCATCCAGGTTGAACTTCGGTCTAGTACGCCAATGGGATCTTGTTCAATACTTTGTTTTTCCATCACTTCCCAAAAGACTGACCTAGGTGTATCACAGGAGGTAGATGATGCCAATTTTGACAGAGCATCCACCTGATTATTCTCTGACCGGGGCACTTGACTTAGGTGAAATTCGTCAAGTGTCCCAGCCTATGTTCTGACCGCCTGCAAATATTTGATCATAGCCGGATGGGTAGCCTCATAGTCACCATGGTATTGGCTAACGGCCAACTGTGAATTAGAGCAGGTGTCAATTTTCTTTGCCCCTGCCGCCTTACACATGCGTATACTGGTTAACAAGGCTTCATACACAGCCTCATTGTTTGAGGCTTGAATCTTGAACCGTAGTGCATATTCATATTTGTCCCCTTCAGGAGACTGTCATATAATCCCTGCACCATAGCCGTTCATAGTAGAGCTCTCGTCTACATACACTCTCCAAACCTAATCCAAATTTTTCGGCTCTACCGGGCGTGTCATTTCAACAACGAAGTCGTTTAACGTTTGGCCCTTCACTCCCTTCCTTGGTTCGAAAGTGATTTCAAGACTTTGCATTTCGATAGCCTACTTGAGCAACCTGTCGGATGACTCTAATGTTGTCATTGGCCGCTTGAGTGGTTGGTCTGTGTAGACAACCACCGGATGTGCCAAGAAGTATGGCTTCAACTTCTTAACTACCATGAAAAGAGCAAGGCCAAATTTCTCAACCGTTGAGTACCGGAGTTCTGCATTTTGAAGAACATCGCTAACGAAATAGACCAGGAGTTGATTGTCATCTCTCTCAAGAAGGAGAACAACATTAAGAGCATGATCTAAGACGGCTAGGTACATGTAAAGCGTCTCCTTGGGCAAAGGGCTTACAAGCCTTGGCAAGGAGTGTAAGTGTTCTTTCAATTTTTGAAATGCCGCTTGAGCATCATCTCTCCATTCGATCATAGTCTTCTTCCTGATTTTTTGAAAGAAATAGTGACAATTGTCACCTGACCGGTTGAGGAATCTCCCCAATGCCGCCAGACAACTGGTTAACTTCTAAACTTCCTTAACAGTGAGGGGTGACTTCATGTCCATGACCGCCTATATCTTCTCTGGGTTTGCCTCTATCACTCTTTAATCAATTAAAAATTCGAGAAACTTCCCAGACTCAAAACCAAAGACACATTTCTTGGGATGAGCATGACCTTGTACCGCCTGAGTGTGGTGAAGGTTTCTCGGAGGTCGGCAAGGTGATTCGTCTGTAGCTTGGATTTGACTATCATACCATCAATGTACGCCTCTACATTCCTACCAATCTAGTTGATGAAGACCGTATTAATCATATGTTGAAATGTAGCAGGCACATTTTTCAAGCCAAATGACATCACTGCATAGCAGAATAACCCCTGATCAATGACGAATGTCTTCCTCTCTTGATCTTTTTTCCACAAGGGTATCTGGTGAAAGCCTGAATAAACGTCCATAAAGCTGATCATGGCATGTCCAGCTGTTGAGTCCACCAGACTGTTGATCTTTGAAAGCGGGTAACTGTCCTTCGGACATGCTTTATACAGATCTGTGTAATCAACACATATGCGCCAGGTCCTATTCTGCTTCTTCACAAGAACAACATTCACAACCCAATCTGGGAAGTGACATTGCCGAATGAACCCGGCATCCAAAAACTTCTTGACTTCGGCAGCCGCCGCCTAACTTCTCTCCTCACCGTGATTCCTTTTCTTTTGCCTAACAGGCTTTTTTTTTTAATTTGGGTCAATAGCGAGCTTGTGGACAGCAAGATCTGGCCTGATGCATAGCATCTCTTCCACTTGAAAAGCGAAAATATCCTTGAATTCCTTCAGCATATTGTGTAAGTCTGCCCCTAATCTTGCAAAGGCAATCGTCCCCACCTTAACAGTACGTTTCGGGCGTGTGTCGTCCAAATCGATGTCAATGTGCTCACTAGTCGGCTAGGCACGGAGTTCATCTGACCATTCCCCGGTCAGTGATTGCTATTGCTTTTCCTTCTTAACGGTCACTAGCTGGTCGACCTTTCTCTTCTTACCGCCTGCTGGTGGGGAAGACTCAGGTTCCTTGACCTCTTACCGCCTGCTGGTGGGGAAGACTCAGGTTCCTTGACATCGTCATGGTCTTTTGGCTCCATGTCCCGACCAACTGACGTGGGCTTGACATCTAAGAGGTAGCACTCTCGAGCCGTCTTCCGATCTCTATTCAAGGAGTCGCCAGAGCCATCATCCTTCTCAAATTTCAGCAGCATAAGGGAAGGGATAATGACGGCCTTGGATTCATTCAGAGTTGGACGGCTTAAGATGAGATTATAGGCGGTCAACTCTTCCACAACTAAGAACTGGACGACCATGTGCCGCCCCTTTCCCTTCTCTCCCAACCGGATGGGTAGATCGATGCGACCGACTAGGTGCACAACTCCACCCACAAAACCAACTAAGGGGTGAGTGACCTTGTGCATGCTGCCTGGGTTGTACTTCAGCTTTGACAGACATTGCCAACTGATTATATCAGACGAACTGCCAGTATCGATAAGGATCCGACCAACCTTTTGGTTAGCCACCTTGCATTTAATAACTATGAAGTCGTCATGCGGCCGGCGGACTTCGCCTTGGTCCTTCTCACAGATGATGACCTCAGGAAAAGTGTCGACAGACGTCTGACCCTCGTCGATTGAGCTGATATTCATTTATCTAACATGGTCCTTGATACCTCTAATAGTTGGGCCACCAGAGGCAAAGTCGCCTGCAATGGTGCAGATCATGTCCATATCTGTGTCCAAACCACTATCAACCTTTGCTGGCTTTTTGGACGACTGCTTGGGGTCCGTCTTCAAAGTCACCTTGGACTTGAGAATGTAGGACTTTAGCACTCTTTTTTTGTTGCTCCCTTTTTGTTGCTTGGACTTCTTTGAGTTCGGCTGCTTGCTGGAGGAGCAGAGCTCAATCGCCTGTACATAGGCTTCTGCCTCCCTCGGCGCCTCTTGAAGAGTGAAGATTCTCTTTCAGACGAGGTCGAACTTAAAAGTCGACACGTCTTTTAGACCCTTGAAGAAGTCTGTGAAAGCAACTTTGTCAGACATCCCTTGAATCTAGATTCTCACCAGATTGAACCGCCTAACCTAAGAGCGGAGTCCCTCCCTATCTCCTTGTTGAATAGCGCTCAAGTCGATGCTTGTCTTCTTGGCGGGTATGTTCATGGGGAAGTTAGAGGCGAACAGGAACGCAAGCGTCTTGAAATTATTTATGCACCTAGACGGCAAGTTGTTTAACCACTACTAGGCAATGCCCTTCAGTGTGGTTGGGAAGCATCTGCACCAGGTGGCATCATCCAACCCCTGCATGTACATGAGGTTGGTGTAGGCCATCAGGTGGTCTTTTAGGTTGGTGGTGCCATCATAGGCACCAACCAAGACATTATTAACCTTGGCTGGCTGTGCTGCCTTGATTATTTTCTTAGAGAACGCAGTGGGTTGTTCTCCAAGCTTAAGCAGACGGAGTTGCCAGTCTAGGGGTTGGATTTATATGTCGCCTGGCCTTCGAAGAGGGCAGGTTGTTGATAAGGTTGGGAAACGGCCCGTATGATTTATGGGGCACATACGGCGCCGAGCCTATCACATGAGGACTTGTGTGGATGGATTGGCCGCCTGACAGGTGTTCTTGTGCAGACTGGGAATACCTTAACGAGGTATTCTTGAAGTTGTTAGGCATTGTCGGCGTTGATGCTGTGTCAGATAGCTGATTGTTCCTCCTGTGCTCAATGATTTGTTGAGAATCAGTGTAAGTCTTCTTGCTGCCATCCGGCTGTACATCCCAGATGAACTTTCTCTGGGTCGTCCCTGGGAGATAAAATTTGGTCAAATCAATTAAGGGTCGGTCCCCCTCCTTCTGCTTGGGATGCGGAGTGAGATGTCTGTCCTTGATCGGCTTTGTCTTCCTAAAGTGAGAAGGTTTCTTGGTCGACTGTCCTTTGCTTGGACCAGCCGTCCGAGTCTTGATGAGATATCTCATCTCTCCTTTGAAGTTCGTCATAAAGTTGACGAACTCTTCACAGGTGATGTGAGCAGTCTGCCCTTCAGCATGAGGCTTGGCGGATGACTTGCTTGCTCGGACCCGCTTGATCACCACCTCGTTCCTTATTATATTTGGAACGGATGCGTCTTGTAATGTGGGAACCATCTTCAGCCGTATACACTTCGGCCTCTTGTTCAGCCTCTGATTTAGTATCCTGGTCCGAATGGACCTCTGTTGTTGGACGTTAATCCTCAAGAGGCGGTACAGGATATTTTAAAACCATCTTAGAGGTACTCTCCCCACAAACGGTGCCAAATGTTTCAGGGTTTTTTGCGAGATGTCCTGCGAGAGAGTTACTTCACCAAGACTGGTTCCTCTTCGGCTGTACCTGTTAGTAGACGGAAGCTCCGGTTGTGCGGAGTTCCGCCTCCGACGATCAAGTTAGTAAGGGTCGAAAGAGAGTAGAAGTGCGGAAAGTAAAGTAGATCTTCTCGGATCCCGAGATCAGGTGATTTCTCTGTTGTGAGATGTGATGTAATAAATGAACATGTCCCCAAAATGGGGTAAATGCCCCTATTTATAGGGCATTGGGAATCAGTGCCCCCTTCCTAGGTTATCAACCTAGGTAAATGAGTTGCGCTGTTTTTACGGTGCCTCGAGATTTGGGCCTTTGAAGGCCGTCATTTCCCTAATGATAGGGGATGCCACATGCCAGCTGCTGATTGGCCTCTTTTTGGACCAGCCCGAGGATGACACGTGTCACCTTCTAATTGGGCCACGTGGCCTGGGTATTTATACCCAAATCAGTTTCCCTCCTAAATTTTGGCATGCCAAAATTTTCAATTTTTTCAAGTTTCCCTCCAAAGGGTTACATTTCTACTATTACCTTATAAATACAGCCTAAGTCAATTCATTGTTTCATAACAAAAGATTTGACCACCCAAATTACAGACATGCAACCTCCTACATTAATTTTCTTAAAATTCCACTAAAAAAAATAAAAAAAATTACCACTCCATATCAGCAGCAGCAACAACAACATACATTAACCTCATGGCCATCTTCATCTTTAACTATGTGCTAGTTTTTCTTTCATCAGATATCTAGCCAACAAAAAAACAGAAAGAAAAATGGAAGGAAAGTTTGAAAATGGTTTTTTCATCATTTTAGACCAAATTTTACAAGAATAAGCTATAATAGATGATGATGAAATTTCTAACGAAGAAGACATGTTAGATGGTGACAGCACAAACCAGCATTAAAGTGAAGAAGATAACAAATTAACAACACATGCATTCATCACAGGCCACAACTCAACCTTGAGAAAAAACGCAAACTTGTTGACAGCATGTTAGCAATGGAGAGGGATATCAAGTTACCAAGGGGAAGCAAAGCATTACTTGCAAGTCAATCTAGTCTACACAAATAAAAATTTACTCAAGTTTACAATGATGTTCAGAAACAGAGACAAGAAGGGAGTGTGGTTGATGTTAGGACCAAAAAATTGGCAAAAATAGGGCCAGAAACCAATAGTATACTCAGATGAACTGCTGCAGTCAGTACCTCTTTATTTGAGGACTACAGAGAGAAGCAATGTAGTGGCATTAAAGATATCATATGTTACAATATATAAACTGAAAAAAAGGCGATTAAGAACTCACACCAACAATAACAACCAAGTCTAACAGCAAATCATAAGATTGCAAGATTACAGTGGGTTTTGTTTCATATTTTTCCTAGTTCACCCACTTCAAACCCTACATTTGTTGACATGCATAATGTGATTCACATAGATGAAAAATGGTTTTTGATCAATCCAAAAACAAGAAGGTTTTATTTGCTACCAATGGAGGAAAATCCATACAGAACTTAGTAATGAAGAAGGTACAAAATCAAAGAAATTCATGAGAATGATTGGAAGACCAATCACAAATTAAACAACCAAGGCACTATGATTTTTGATGGAAAGTATGGGATTTTTCCCTTTGTGTATGAGCAAAGAGCCAAAAAGAGCAGTAAGAACAGAAAAGTAGGCACATTAGAAACAAAAGCATGTCATCGTGTTACAAAGGAGGTCATTAGGGAGATGCTACTCACTAAGGTGATACCAACAATCATACAAAAATGGCTAAGAGAGATGGGAAAGAAGTAATTATTCAATAGGACAACGCAAGGCCCCATAAAATACCAACTAATCCTAAGTTCACAACAGCATTAACTCATAATGGATTCAATAAAAGGCTTGTATATCAACCCCCCAATCCCCTGATTTGAATGTGCTAGACTTGGGACTTTTCAGAGCAATTCAATCAATCCAATATTACTCATTTCCCAAAAATTTGATTGAGTTAATTGAGAAAGTTGAATAAGCATATCAGTCATTTGATCCAACAGTAAACAAGTACACTTGGCTCACCTTACAAGCATGTATGGTAGAAATTCTCAAAAAAGAAGGTGGTAAGGAAAAAAAAAAACTAGAGAGACTAGGTTTACTACCAGACAACCTAGAGGTAAGCAATGAGCTGATTGAGCAATATGTGAAGTACTTAAATGACAATTTCAAGCTAGCAGATGCATCAAATGAAGAACAAGACACTCAGGCAGGTTGATGCAAATTAAGTTATGGAGGGTATGAACAAACTACCACACCAACATATTGTATGCAAGAATTTGTAAGAAACCAGTTGATGATATGTTATGTGCATTTTGGTGAAATGATCTCTTTATGACTTTACTCTTACGAGTGTTTTTTCACCTTTTATAGTTGTTCCCTATTACTTATCCTAAAATTCTTCCTCTAATAGCCCTTGGTTACTATTGAAGTATCTAGATCAAATCATTAATCAAAAGGATAAAAGTTGAAAAACTTATAATTAAAATGTTGTCTGACCATATTGTGTAAGCTTCAAAAGCATATATAGGAGGGAATAGTTTCACCCGATCCCATATGCAAGCAAGGTAAGAAGTTATCCCTTACAAACTACACCTTAAGCCCTAACCAAACCACTCTGATCCTTACGCTTCAACCACTATTTCATGACCATTCAAAGAACATTTTAAGCCATTAAAAAGATTGCTTGATCTTTATGTAGTTAAACCATAGAGTTAACCAACTAAAAATCTACCATGAAGCCCATTTATCATGATCTGTGGCACCATAAAGCCCATTTTTAGTTGTAACGTTTTAACTTTTGACAATAGTTGTTTAGGGTAAAAATTACCATAGACACGTGGCCCAATGGCCTTGCGACATGTGGCAGCCAGCCATAGGTCAACAGGGCGCCAATCCCCTGTTGACACGTGTCCTTTGAACCCTAGATGGGGTACTGGTCTCCCCACTATAAATAGTGGGTCAGACCTCATTTATGGGCATTCATAAATGATTCAGAAACAGCCATAAATACAAACACCAATCCCGAGCAATATTAATTGTAGAATCCTCCTGTATTAGTGAGGAGTAATTACCATTTCCGCACTATTTTTCCTCCTGTACGTTACTGACTTGATCGTGGGAGGCGGAGCTCCCACCAACCAGAGTCTTCGTGGTTTTGCAGGTATAGGCGTCGGTGGCACATACCAAGAATTGTAACTCTCCCGCATGACACATCAAAAAACCCCGAAACATTCGGCGCCGTCTGTGGGGAGAGTACATTCTAGATGGCTTATGAAACTGTACCAACGAATGAAGGTAAACGGCCTACGGTCGATCCTGAGGTCCATACGGACCAAGAAAGTGGTGATGATTACGAAATCAACACCTATGTGGCCCCAGACGGGTCCTTCAGATCAAAATACGTTCGCTCTAGAGAAATAAAGGAGCGGGGTGAAAGTCAGGCTGCTCCAAGCAGCCCAAACGGCAGACCAACTGGGACAACCTAGGCGGCAGAAGGTACTGCTCCCGTCACGAGGGACGAACTCATGAAATTCATGACAAGTTTCAAGGGTGAGATCAAGAGCCTTCTAAACAAGTCCAATGGCCCTCACAAGGGTCAAACGGCAAAGAAACCTTCCTCTGGGAAGAAGCAACTCAAGGACCTGTGCCTACCCCTCACCCGAAACCAAAGGTGGCGGATGGGTCCACGATTGACGTCTCAAAGCTTCATTTCCCTCAGACAAGGCAACGGAAGCCCATTCGGCAAGTACAGCTGGATGGATCCAAGAAGACTTACTCTAATGCCCGGTTGCTTATCCAGGAAAAGAGAAGTCTGCAGTTCTCCGCGTTGGCTTCAACGTCGACCTACCCAGACAACTTCCAAAATGCTTCCATAAAGCATTCGAAATCAAGCGCAGGAACTCAGTCGTGCGGTCCGTCCGCACGCTCTGGTCCCAAAATTATCCAGCCGTATAGTACGGGTCACCATACATGTCGTATGGATCTCCATACATGCAGCCGACCCTCTTTGGGGGTCAGGCGGCGCAGCCGGTCCAGCCTATGGACTGGCAGCTCCGGCTGCTTAAACTTGGGTAACAGCCAACGGCATTCTCCAGGGAAATCACCGAGGCGTCGCAGCCGGCCAAGGTGAAAAACGTATTGGTTGGTGCCTATGATGGTACCGCCAACCCAGAGGATCACCTAATGGCGTATACCAACCTCATGTACTTACAGGGGTTGGATGATGCCGCCTGGTGCTGCTGCTTCCCGGCTACATTGAAGGGCATTGCCGAACGATGGTTTGGCAACCTGCCAGCCGGATGCATCAAAAACTTCAGAACTTTAGCGTACCTGTTTACGTCAAACTTCTCAATGAACATCCTTGCTAAGAAAACAAGCCTCGATCTTGGGGCCATACAGCAGGGAGAGAAGGAAGGACTTAGGTCCTACGTCAGGCGGTTCAATCTGATGAGAATTCAGATACAAGGGCTATCTGACGATGTTGCCTACACAGACTTCTTCAAGGGTTTGAAAGATGGGTCGACCTTCAAGTTCGACCTGGTCAGAAAAAGGGTTGCCACCCTCCAAGAGGCATTAATGGAAGTTGAAGCCTATATACAGGCGATAGAGCTTTGTGCCGTGACGCACCCATTGGACCCCAAAAAGTCTGAACGGAGAGAAAGCCGGCCATCCCAGCCGGCAAAGAAAGAAGAAAAGAAAAGAAAAGAAGTTTGGGCGGCAGATCGATCTGGTCAGCCGGCCCAGAAGAGCAGGCGAAAATCAGAACCGTACATTACAAAGTACGAGTTCACCAAGGACTGCTCCTCCATCTTCATGGAGATCAAAGACAGGTTGCCTCTTGAAAAACCGGCACCAATGAAAAGCCCCGTCAGCAGCCGGGACAAGAGCAAATACTGCCAATTCCATGAAGATGTTGGTCATGACACCAACGGTTGCTATAGCCTCAGGCGGCTGTTGGACCGTCAGGTTGAGGAGGGGGCTCTGAAATCCTACTTGCCCAAGTCTAAAGGTGCCCCCACGACAAGCAAGGGACACCCATCCAAATAAACTGCTACTAACTCTGAAACAGACGAGGAAACAGTCTTTACTATAGCAGGCGGTTTTGCGGGTGGGGGTCCTACCATCCGGGGTGCCAAGGACAATATCAGAAAGCTGGTCAACTCAGTAGATTAGGGCCAGGCGTCGAAAGATACCTTTCCTGAGGTCCTTATTTCTCAAAAGGACCGAGGCCAGGTCAGACGGCCTCACGATGAACCCATCGTCATCGAATGCATGGTCGCCAACCAACGAGTTGGCCGGATCTTAATTGATACCGGGAGCTCGTCTGACCTGATAAGCTACCAGTGCTTGACAATGCTTGACAAAGCTCAAGTACAAGCCCAACAGCATGTAGGAGGCTTCTCACCCCTTAGTCGGTTTTGGGGGAGTAGTAGTGCATCCGGTGGGAAGGATTGACCTACCCATCTGGTTGGGTGAGAAGGGGCAAGGGCGGCACATGGTCGTCAAGTTCCTTGTTGTTGAGGAGTCAAAGGCTGTCATCATCCCGTCTCTCATGCTGATCAAATTTCAGAAGGATGATGGGACAGTCGGTGCCCTGAATGGGGACCAAAAGACGGCTAGAGAGTGCTACCTCTCAGACGTCAAACCAACTATGGCTTCAGCCGGTCATGGCAAAGAGCCCATAGAACTGGATAACTGCGAGCACGCAGTGCCGACTCACAGGGCAGCCGGTAAGAAGAGAAAGGCGGACCAATTGGCACCCGTCAAAAAAGGAAAACAATAGCAATCACTGACCGGCGAACGGTCGGATGATCTCCGACCCCAGCCGGCTGGTGAGAGCATTGATGTCGTCCTAGACGACAACCGGCCCGACAGAACCGTCAAGGTTGGGACGGTTGCTTTTGAGAAATTAGGGGCATACTTGCTCCAACTGTTGAGAGAGTTCAAAGACATCTTTGTCTTTGAAGTGGAAGAGATGTCAGGCGTCAGCCCGGATCTTGCTGTAATACCCTGTATTTTTTTGTAAGGTATTTTCTAATTTAAAGAGTATTTTAGTCTCGTATTTTTGACGTATTATCTAAATTAATTATTTTCCTAAAGAGTATTTTAGTTTTGGAGCCAAAATGATATTTAAATTTTGGCGCCTAAATCATTATTTTACAAAACTAATTAAATTGGATAATCCAATAAATGAAACTATTTTATACTTATGTTATAAATAGTATTTTTGATTTCTCAAAATTAAATAGCTAAACCGAAATCATATTAATTCGGTAGATTAATTAAATTGTATTTTCGGTTTTCATAGAATAAAAATCTAAATTGTTTTAATATCTTTCCAAATTAATTATTTTCATGAAATATATTTTTAAGGAATTAATTTTCAGATTTTATATAATAAAAATCTGATTTAATTAATTATTATAAGTCAAATTTTCGGCCACCCCAATCATTTAATAAAAATCTGATTTTATTCTTTCAAGTATTAATTTTCACAAAATAAATTTTATTGGATTATTAATTTTAAGCAAATAAATTATTTTACAAAATCCATAAATTAACATAGAGGGACAGAAATTATTGAGCAATATTAAGCTCAATATTTTCGGCCACTCATGAATTTTCTAAATGATTTTAATTTATTTTATTAAAAATAAAAATCCTTTAAAATTCCTTATTTCTACTCTTAAATCTAAAATTTATTTGATCTTATTCTATACTTGCACTTCAAGCTCAAAACCTACTAAACAAAATTTCATGATCAAATAAAATCTAATATCCTTCCATACATTTAAAACCCTAATTTCTATTCTTTAAAATTTCCATAAATTATACAACCCTAAATTGCTATAAACTCGTCACCTAAACACCTATAAATACCCTCTCATACCTCTCATATTGTTCACACCAAAAACTCAGTTCCCTTCTTTTCTTTTACTCTTCTTTTCCCTCAAACTTTTCCTATTTTTCTTTTCCTCTTTTCTAAAAGAAAATCTGCCTGTATATCTTTGGAGCCAATTTTTGAGCACTTCTGTTATGTTTTTGGATTTTTCTATTTCACATAAAATTATTTCTCTCGAAAACTCCTTGAGGTTAGGCTCAAGAATCACCCAATTCAAAGTTATATCAAAGGAGTTATGACCTCTGCAAGTTCTGCCTATCCTTTCCAACGCAAATTCAATTTCCTTTAATCCTATTCCTTTATTTTCTTCATGGTTAGTTTTCTGAAATATAATTACCTATTCCACAGTTATAATTTTATATTAAAGTATTATTTTTAAAAGAGTTTTATAGTCCATGCACATTAGATTTAGGTTTATGTCTAAAGATGTTGTGATAACCGTATGGTTATGTTAATTGCAAGGTGTATTCGTGATTGAACTTTGAAAGTGTGAAGTGTTGATTGATATTCGGAATTAAGGTACGTTATGTGGTTTGATACCTTCGAAAGTTTTCCATGAAATTGTATCTTATTATGTTCCTTATAAAATTATGCTTCATGATGGTTTGAATTAATGATTTTTGGTTAATTAAATAGACTTTGAATTATGATTAAAATTATTAAAAAGGATTGGATTAAAATTGATTTACAGGTTTCTTAATATTCAAGAATGATGGATTTTTTTAAAGGGTGTTTTTAAGTAAATCAAACGATATGGTTATGAATCCCACTTAGGGAATGGATTAGAGAAGACTATGGACTTTGTATGACCTAGACTTTCCTCAAGATTGGCCTTTGTTCATAAAGTAAACCACTTGGGGGGTGTGCACACTTAGTGAGGAAATGGTTTTGGAACGTAATCGATTGAGTTTTAAACTTGTCTTGAAAGCATTGAATTGGAAAAGCTCTTACATGAGTATGGCATTGGAATTCTTTGAATTAAACTTAAATGATTTAAATTATGTTTTACTTATCTTACACATAATCTACTTAGCATAATTTGCTAATACGTACTTTTGTTTTGGCTTTGCCCTGTTTACCATTTATGTGTAGGGTTTCGTAGTGACCCGACACTACGCGGAAGGAAACCCACCAAGACCCGCCCCTTAATTAAAGCAATTAACAAGCATAATAAACTTAATCAAACAAGATTAAGAACAAGAATTATACCTTTGACGCGTGCTTCGCTCCCAAAGAGCTCTTACTTCAAAATCCCGAAAAGACGAGATCTCCGACGGATCGTACCCTCGACCCGACCCGAGCGTCCTAAGTCTTGAAGGTTAGTCAAGACCCGGACAAAATAACTATGAGTTTTACGAATCAAAGGTTTACTCTTTCTTAGAGTTGCCTTTTTAATTCCACTCAAGGTTATTCATTTCCCAATACCCAAGCTTGGTATTTATAGGGAAATGATCCCTTGATTTCCAATCTCCCATCAATGTGGGAGAGTTGGTAAAATGATAATTATTTAATTCCAAAATTAAATGATTAATCAATTCAATCACAAATCAACACATGGCACAATAATAGAGAAAGCCAAGTGAGGATCAAGGCTTGGGGGGACCATTTCCTTGATCCCCAAGGCCATGAATTGGTCCCCACACACAATGCCCAAAACCGGGTCAAGGTGAGCTAGCTGGCTGCCAGCTAGCGTGCCTGCTAGGGCTCCCAGCTAGCATTGCCTTGCTGCCCAGCACCCAGCCAGCCAGCCAGTGCATGCTGCTGCTGGGCTGTGCTGGTGCTATGTGCTGGCGTTGGTGCATGCCAGTGCAATGCGCTGGTGCGTGATGGCGCTGGTGCTATGCATCGCACCATTGTCTCGCACCATTGTTAGCATGGCCCAGCATGTGTGCTGCTAGCGAGCCACGCATGCTGGCCTCTCGCTTCGCCAGCCAGACGCATCACACTCGCACATCATGCGCACCACGCATCAGCCCCTCTCGCACGCAATGCCTAGTATGCGTGCTACTAGCAAGCCACGCATGCTTGGCTTGACGCTGCTAGCTTGCTATCCACCTCGCACACACTCGCACAGCGACACGTATCAGCCTCATCCATGCACCATGCACGCACATGCCTCGCCCAAGCACCACGCACCACGCATGCGCCAGTGCCTAGCACTAGCTGTGCTTAGTGCGTGTGGTCCTGCCATGCGCCCAGCAATGTGCTAGGGCTGCTACGGCACCAGGCCATCCTAGGGCACGCATGGTGCGCCTAGTGATGTTGCCTGGGCTGCGATGGTGCCCAGCCATCCTAGGGCATGCATGGTGCGCCTAGTGATGCTCATTGGCTTGCGATGGGCTGCGATGGCGTGCTATGGTGCGCATAGCACTTGCGATGGGCTACGATGGTGTGCTATGGTGCGCATAACACTTGCGATGGGCTGCGATGATGTGCTATGGTGTGCATAGCACTTGCGATGGGCTGCGATGGTGTGCTATGGTGCGCATAGCACTTGCGATGGGCTGCCTAGCACACCTAATGTGCTTGGGCTTGCGCCTAGCCATGCTATGTGCATGCTAGCCTGAACTAGCCTAGCATCCACATGGATAGGCCAGTGTGGTGCTAGGGCTATGTTCGTACTTGTCGCTTTGTGATTTTACGACGCTCGGTCTTGACGCCCTAGGCTCGATTTCCGACGTCTGTATTCGTAAAACTCTGCTCACTCATTAGATCCTTTTGGATTAATTCATCGTCTCGGATCGATGATTTGATTGAGTTCGACCCGAATGGTTCAGTTAAGATTAAGCTGTAATATCAATTGTACCTCGATATTACTGATCGGAAGCGGCCTCCACCTAGGCATTCCGATCACTTGACCTTACTGAAGAATTAGCTCTGTAATAATTCTGAACCCTCTATCGAAAGAATACACTTGTTGGAAGGACACCATTCCTTTCATTATGGTAAGCAGGTTAACTTTTCAGGTGGAAGTTAATTGATGCATGCGGGAGGCCACGGGAATTTCACCTAGGTTAGGAAAAGTTTGACTTTGTTTTGTGTCAAAAATTATGAACAATTTTATTTAAAGTTTTATTAATAAGAATAAAGAATTTTCCGCTGCAAAAGTATTTTTAAAGTATAAGCCTTGCATTATCACGCGGCGGTAATACGCCCAAATCTATCTCTACGTATTTATATGTATTTTCTACATATTCCGTAGAGAGAGATTTGGGGGTGTTACACTTGCTGTCCACAAACTCGCCATTGATCCTAAAAAGAAGCCAGTTAGGCAAAAGAAGAGGAATCACGGAGAGGAAAGATCTCAGGCGGCAACCGCTGAGGTCAAAAAGCTGCTAGATGCTGGGTTCATCCGGCAATGCTACTACCCGGATTAGGTAGCAAACGTTGTCCTTGTGGAAAAGCCGAATGGCACTTGGCGGATGTGTGTAGACTATACAGACCTGAACAGGGCATGTCCGAAGGATAGTTATCCGCTTCCGAAGATCGACAGCTTAGTCGACTCTACAGCCGGTCATGCTCTGATGAGCTTCATGGACGCCTACTCAGGCTTCCATCAGATTCCCCTATGGAAGAAGGATCAGGAGAAGACGGCTTTCGTCACTGATCAGGGGTTATATTGTTACACGGTGATGCCGTTTGGGTTGAAAAATGCGCCTGTAACTTTCCAACGAATGATAAACATAGTTTTCATCAATCAAATCGGAAGGAATGTAGAGGCGTATATTGATGACATGATAGTCAAATCCAAGCTACAGACGGATCACCTGGCTGACCTCCGAGAAACCTTCACCACCCTCAGGCGGCACAAGGTCATGCTTAACCCCAAGAAGTGTGTCTTTGGTGTTGAGTCTGGGAAGTTTCTCGGATTTCTGATTGATCAAAGAGGCATAGAGGCTAATCCGGAAAAAGTACAGGCGGTTATTGACATGCAATCACCCCGCACAGTAAAGGAAGTCCAGAAACTTACCGGTTGCCTAGCGGCATTGGGGAGGTTCCTCAGCTGGTCAGGCGACAAATGCCTCTATTTCTTCCAAGCGATCAAGAAGAGGTCAAGGTTCGAGTGGGGTGAAGAGGCTGAGGCGGCATTTCAGAGGCTAAAGCAACATTTCCACTCTTTGCCAAGGCCAGTGAGCCCCTGCCCCAGGAGGTTCTCTACATGTACCTAGCCGTCTCAGATCACTCCCTTAGTGTTGTTCTCCTTGCTGAGAGAGACGGCAATCAGCTCCCGGTGTATTTCATCAGTCATATTATCAGAAACGCTGAACTCCGGTACCCAATGATTGAAAATTTTGGGCTGGCTCTTTACAAAGCAGTCAAGCGGTTGAAGCCCTACTTTTTGGCACATCCGGTGATTGTGTATACTGATCAGCCACTCAAACGGCCAATGACTACAATAGAGTCATCCGACAGAATGATCAAATGGGTTGTTGAAATACAGAGCCTGGAAATAACTTTCGAACCCAGGCGGGTGGTGAAAGGTCAGGTGTTTGCCGACTTCATTGTCGAAATGACAAGGTCGGTGCAGCCGGCAAATCTAGATCAGGTTTGGAAATTATTTGTAGACGGAAGCTCCACTATGAACGGCTGTGGTGCAGGCGTAATCTGTCATTCTCCAGAAGGGGATAAATATGAATATGCACTACGGTTTAAGTTCCAGGCATCAAACAATGAGGCGGAGTATGAGGTCCTGCTGGCTGGGATACGCATGTGCAAGGCGGCAGGGACCAGAAAATTTGATGCCTGCTCTGGTTCTCAATTGATCGTTAGCCAATTCCATGGGGACTATGAAGCAACCCATCCGGCTATGATCAAATATCTGCAGGCGGTCAGAGAGGAGTCTGCGACACTTAACGAATTCAAGCTACGTCAAGTGCCACGGTCCGAGAACAATCAGGCGGATGCACTGTCCAAGTTGGCTTCATCCGCCTCTTGTGATGCGCCTAGGGCAGTCTTTTGGGAGGTCATGGAAAAAAGAAGTATTGAACATAATCCCATTGGAGTTCTTCACCGAAGCTCTACCTGGATGGACCCCATCCGGGCTTATCTAACAGATGGCACTCTGCCGGATGTCCCTTCAGAGGCGGCTGCTCTTAAAAAACAAGCTCTTAGCTTTGTAATGCATCAAGGGGAACTCCTTCGGAAGGGGTACCTGCAACCGTTTTTGAAGTGTGTTACCCCAGAGAAGGGGAGAGAAGTCGTAGAGATCTGCATGCGGGTTTCTGTGCATCACATATAGGCGGCAGATCCCTGGCTAAGAGAGCCAGACGGCAGGGCTATTTTTGGCACACTCTTGAGGCAAATGCCATGAATTTGGTGAAGAGGTGCGACAAATGTCAGCGGTTTGGTCGGCTGATTCACCGTCCGGCCACAGACCTAACAGCCATTCACAGTCCTGTTCCCTTTGCAAAGTGGGGCATGGACATTCTGGGGCCATATACGCATGCTTCAGGCGGTCGTCGTTACATCCTAGTAGCTGTGGATTAATTCACCAAATGGGTTGAAGCAGAGGCGGTCAAAGGCATAAAGACTAAAGATGTGATTTCCTTCATCAGGAGAAATATAGTCACCCGGTTTGGGGTTCCCATGTCCATGGTCTTTGACAATGGTCCTCAGTTCAAAACGCCTGTTCTCAAGAGTTGGTTGGGAGGTCAAGGGATCTCACATCATTTTGCATCTGTTGGTCGGCCCCAGGCAAACGGCCAAGTTGAAGCCTTCAACAAACTCATCTCAGACGGCATAAAAAAGAAAGTTGAGAGAGCTGGCGGTCTTTGGGCGGATGAGTTACCTCATGTTCTTTGGGCCATCAGGACAACTGAAAAGCGGGCAACTGGTGAAACCCCGTTTCTCATGACATACGACACTGAAGCCGTCCTGCCCATTGAACTTTATGAGCAAACACTCCGAGTCATGCTCTATGATGAGGAGGCTAATTGGGAGGCCATGTGTCTAGCACTGGATTCACTCCCGGAACGCAGGGGCAACGCCGCCTTGCTTCATGAGATATACCGTCTGAGAATGACGAGGGCCTACAACAGAAGAGTACACAAACGGCCCCTCAAAGTGGGGAACTTGTGCTACGGAAAATGGAGGCAACTGGTAGGGCGAATGAGCAAGGGAAGCTAACCCCCAATTGAGAGGGCCCCTACCGGATTTTTGAAGAAGTCAGAGGCGGCACCTACCGCCTGGAAACCCCAGACGACAGGCGGCTAGCCAGAACTTGGAATGTAGACAACTTAAAAAAGTACTACTTTTGAGAAATTGTAAACTTTTGTAAATAGAGTATATTAATGAGAATGCTTTATTTCAAAATTCTCTCTCTTGCATACATTCCCCATGTCCTGTACAATACACAGGCGACACCTACAAAATTAAAGGCCAACCGGCCAACTACAAATTAAAAATCGTCTGTTCTAAAAGAGCAGACACCCGGCGACGCCCATTTGAGGTGAATTCGTCGAAGAGAACATCTCCCTTCCGGGTGGTACATTGTTCTAGTGATCATAAATCAAACGGCTCTAATCGGCTGTTTGAATGATCCTCTGTAACCAAGATACGATCGGTCTTCACTGCAAATAGCACAACCAGCCATTTTCGCAAAGTGGTACACCCGGGCTTTACTTCAAAGTAATACAGCCGGTACCCCAGTAGGAAAGTACAGCCACACGTACTACCAAACAGTATAGATGGCATGCGAAATCTTGGTCATGCCATAACAAGATTTTATACAAAGGCACCTCAAACGGTTATGCCACTGAACCTAGCAAGGTCCAAACCTTGGCATTTAACAAATGACTGACATACAGCCGGCCAAACAACCGGCTGCATACAAACATGGCAAAGCGGGGTGCTTTACGAGCACACCACGGCCGGTTAGTAATGCGATCAGTTTCCGACAAACAATAAAGCTCCGCTTGTCTATCAAAACCGAGTGCACGTATGGACGCCTGCCTGTTAACCATTTTGAAGTTTAACAGCCAGCCATCCAGGGGCAAACACATTAACCCCACCCGGTATATATGGAAGTCAGGCGTCATTGTACTTGGCAAAAATTTGCGAAAAAATAGAAAAACTTGCGAAATACTGAGAATCATATCAAGGCAAAGCCAACACAATCGGCGAAATATATTACTAATATTCAAAAATTAAAATTGTTATACTGTTAGCCGGATCCCCATCCGGTGAAAATACAAAATAATACACGGCACACAGGCCGGGAGGTAATTGCTACTCTATCTGAACTGTAATGCGGTCAACCGGATTTTGGGTAGCAGGCGTTTGAGTTTGCTCCAGCTGGGTCTGGGTGGCAGTGGCCATGGAGACGGGAACTTCAGCATTCTCCTCGGTCTCCTCCTCTTCCTCGACCGCCTCAGCCGACATTCTTTCGACCTCCTTTCTTGCCCATTCCTCATAGGGCTCAGGTCCCGGCTGACCCTCCTCTTGCGCCAGAATGGCAAGATCTGCGTATTTATAGGCGAGCTCCCAGGCGGTGTAGTCCGCATCTGGTTGGATATGGGAGAACGCCATCTTCATTCGATTCTCGCAGTCTTGCTCATTCTCCTCAATGAGCCGACTTTGTTCCGCCTGAAGGGTTGCCTCAAAGTTTTTCTGAGAGGTGGCAGCTTCCTTCTTCAGGCGGTCATTCTCCTTCTTCAAGCGTTCGCTGTCTTTTTCCGCCTTATCCAGGCGCTGGAGGGCTTCTTTGTTCTCCTTCTCGGCATTCTCCAGCGACGCCTGAAGATTGTCCGTTTTAACCTTGGACTCATTGAGGGCCTTTTAAAGGGCCTTGACCTGGTCCACCTATTGCATGATTATAGATTTAGTTTCTAAGTCATGCATAATCATTGAATACTAAGCTACATTATGGGCGTCATTGGCGTCCCGTTTGGCTCTTCTTACCTCCTCTTGCTTGCGTACATAGGCTCTCTTCAGCCCCTCTACGCGTAGCAACGGCTGCAAAGACACAGCCGGTGTTAGAAAATACCGGATGAGTATGAGATTAGTGTAAAGAAGAGACGGATGTATAAGAATACCTCAGCCAGGTTGACCATCACACAGTCAGCATTGAAGGTGTTGATCCCAAGGATCGCTTCCTTCTCGTCCTTAGGGACGGCTTTCAGCATGGCCCGGGCGTGTTGTGTCACGTCCGGCCAGCGAGGAGATTTATCTGCACCAGAAACAGACGGTGAGAAAGCAGCAAACGCCCCTCCAATAGAGTGTCGACTGGGATGACAAGTCCTCCGGCTGGAGTTGGGAGTAAGACTTGACCCGCATGGGCAGGCCAAGTAGAGTGACATTGAAGGGGTCATCCGTACCTTGGGTCTCCTAGGTGCCGCGTCGGCCCTTTCCGGCGGATGTACGCCTGTAGTATGCAGGGAAGGAGGGACATTCGTCCTTCCATGGGAGAGGTCGATCCCCATCCCTGTGTTTTTCACAGATTTGCTGCCGACAGTCAGCCGGTCGGCGTGAGAGGTCTTCTGGACCTTAGGGGCAGGCTCCTCCCCTACCGGCTTTGGCTGGTGTTGTTTAGAAAAAGAGCGAGGAACCTTGCTGCCATCTTGAAACGAGGCAAAAAGAGGTCAGACGGATAGATTTGAAACAACTGGGAATAGAGGAGAAGGTTGTAGGGTTTCGTAGTGACCCGACACTACGCGGAAGGAAACCCACCAAGACCCGCCCCTTAATTAAAGCAATTAAACAAGCATAATTAACTTGATCAAACAAGATTAAGGATAAGAATTATACCTTTGACGCGTGCTTCGCTCCTAAAGAGCTCTTACTTCAAAATCCCGAAAAGACGAGATCTCCGACAGATCGTACCCTCGACCCGACCCGAGCGTCCTAAGTCTTAAAGGTTAGTCAAGACCCGGACAAAATAAATATGAGTTTTACGAATCAATGGTTTACTCTTTTCTAGAGTTGCCTTTTTAATTCCACTCAAGGTTGTATTCTCAAAATCCCAACCAAGTGGGTATTTATAGAGAATGGGGACTTGAAACCCCTTTTCATGATCAATGTGGGATCATGTGCAATTGCAATAATTTATTTAATTCTAAAAATAAATAATTATGCAAAACAATCACAAGCCAACAAGTGGCAAAAGGAGAGAATAGGTTAGGTGAGGACCATATCCCATGGGGGGGGGACCATTGCCTTGCTCCCCAAGGGAACCTTGGTGGCTTTGGTCCCCACTCCCCTTTCAAACCGCCACTTGCAAGGCAGCTGGGCTGGCTGCCACCTGGCGCTGCCAGCACGCACAGCCAGCTAGCTTGCTTGGCTGGCGCACCAAGCATCACGCACCAATTTGCCCAGCGCCACTTTCGCACGCACAGCATGCTTCGCCCAGCTAGCACTTGCTGGGCATCGCTGGCGCTGGTGCCTTGCTATCGCAGGCATACGCACACACTTATGCGTGGTGCTGCCTCGCTGCTATCGTAGGCATACACGCACGCATATGCGTGGTGCTGCCTTGCCATCGCATGCGCAGCCATGCATCGCCCAGCTTGTGCCTGCTGGGCATCGCTGATGCTGGCCCTCGCATCCCACGCATTGGCTGGTCGCACATGCCTCGCATCAGCCATGCGCCATGCACCAGCCATGCGCCACGCACCACGCACTGCCAGCCCACACGCATCAATGCCCCTGTGGTGCGAGGCTGCTTGTGCGAGGCCTTGCATCACGCTGGCGCGCAGCCTCTCGCATGTGCTGCGATGCTTGGTGCTGCCATGCGAAGGCTAGCACTCAAGCACACGCACATGGCGCGCCATTGCCAGGCAGCCAACCATGCCTGCACTTGGTGCTTGCGATGGTGCTGCCAGGCCAAGCACGCACGCACGCAGCACCTAGTGCTTGCGATGGTGCGCCTGGTGCTGCCATGGTCTGCGATAGGCGCCACATGCACCCAGGCACCACGCTAGCATGCTTGCTAGCTGCTATGGGCTGCCTGGTGCCTGTGTGGCCTGCGATGGTTGCCATGCGCACCTAGGCACCCATGCTAGCTTGCGATGGGCTGCCAGGGTGCGCCTAGGCTGCGATGGTGCCTAGCACACCATGGTGCGCCTAGCACACACATGGTGCACCTAGGCATGTTATGAGCTAGCCTAGCCTAGCTACGGCTACGGTCATACTTAATGCTTGTGATTTTGCGACGCTCGGTATCGATGCCCTAGGCTCGATTTCCGATGTCTATATTCGTAAAACTCTGTCGACTCATTAAATCCTTTCGGATTAATTCGACGTCTCGGATCGGAGATTCGATTGGGTTCGACCCGAAGGGTTTAGTTAAGATTAAGCTGTAATATCAATTGTACCCTGATATTACTGATCGGAAGCGGCCTCCACCTAGGCATTCTGATCACTTGACCTTACCGAAGAATTAGCACTGTAATAATTCTGAACCCTCTATCGAAATAATACACTTTTTGGAAGGACACCATTCCTTTCAATCTCCCACTTGTCCTTCCGGACAAGTGTGCATATTGTGTATAGCTCATTTCCTTTGTCACTTAATGTTTCTTCGTGAACTATAAGGTTAGATTCTTTGTCATCCTTATTACGTTCAGAAGTGTTTCTCGATCTCCGAGTTTTACTGTCAATAAGCAGATGATTTCTAAAATCCATCTGAGCATGGCCATGCATTTTACAGTCTCACTCTTCGAGCGGCCTTTTAAACAACAAAACATTTTCCCTATTGTTAGTAAGGGGACAATCCCAGTCTTGTATTGTAAGTTCTTCTTAATGAGAGGACATAGACTCCCGAGTATTCCCGTTATGATCCCCAGTTACGACAGACGTTAGGAAACATCAAAGAGCCTAGTACTCAAAGAAGAAAACTTCACAGTACTCATGGTCTGAGGAAATAAGTTCCGATAGCCATAATGAGAAATGTACTTATGACAAAATTTAATTTACTTAAAGTACTCTCATAGGTCTTATCCAGTACAGTTCTAAACTGTACCTGTGCAAATGATTTATGACTGTCACGTCCTCGCAACACAAGAAACGGTGCTGTAAATCATACTACACACTAATCTATTGCGGTCATTAATCGTCCATCTGTTAGATGACCTCGATTAGGGATACTTTTCAATTTAATATTCAATGTTCACTTAACAGGTGTTTCTTTATCCAAGACATGGTCTTGATCCCTGTTTTGAATATTTCCGTAAATCGAATGGACTCATTATTTAATTCTAAACCACAATTAAATAGTAATGGAGTGAATGATAATTTTGCACAAAAATTAATTACTCCATTAATGAATGGTTTTAGTACAGTGTCTTACATTAAATCAACCCTATTTAATTAAAACACTTGTACCGGGAATATCAAAGCCAGTCTCTAACATGCTTGATTCCCATTGCCTCAACGTGTTTGTTGTGTTTCACTTGAGGCAGAGGTTTAGTCAAAGGATCGGCCACATTATCATCCGTGTCGATCTTACAAATTCTGATTTCACCTTTGGATTTCCATTCCCTTATCATGTGAAATCGCCGTTGCACATGTTTGACCTTCTGGTGTTCTCTCGGCTCTCTGGCCTGAGAGATAGCTCCATTATTATCACAATAAAGGTCTATTGGTCCCTTGATTGAGGGTACAACACCAAGTTCACTGATGAACTTGCGAATCCAAACAGCTTCCTTGGCAGATTCCGAAGCGGCCAAGTACTCGGCTTCAGTTGTAGAGTCTGCAGTGGTGCTCTGCTTGGCACTCTTCCAGCTGAACGCTCCTCCATTCAGACAGAATACATATCCCGACTGTGACTTGAAGTCGTCTCTGTCAGTCTGGAAGCTAGCGCCGGTGTAACCTTCAACAACCAGTTCTTTGTGGCCTCCATACACCAGGAATTTATCCTTGTTCCTTTTCAGGTACTTAAGGATATTCTTGGTCGCAGTCCAATGCGCCTCTCCTGGGTTCGATTGGAATCGACTCGTTGCACTCAGGGCATACGATACATCCGGCCTTGTACATATCATGGCATACATGATCGATCCGATTAGCGAAGCATATGGGATCTGATTCATTCTTTCTCGCTCAACAGGTGTCTGTGGACACTGTTTCTTGCTGAGAGTTATGCCATGGGACATGGGTAAATGCCATCTTTTGGCATTTTCCATGTTGAATCGAGCCAGTACCTTATCAATGTAAGTACTTTGGCTTAATCCAATCATCCTCTTAGATCTATCCCTGTAGATCTTGATGCCCAATATGTACTGTGCCTCTCCTAAGTCCTTCATCGAAAAGCACTTTCCCAACCAGCCCTTTACGGACTCCAACAATTTTGTGCTGTTTCCAATGAGCAGTATGTCATCGACATACAGGACTAGGAATGCAATATCACTCCCACTGACCTTCTTGTATACACGAGACTCATCTGGATTCTTGATAAAACCAAACTTGCTGATGGCTTCATCAAATCGCAAATTCCAACTCCTGCTGGCTTGCTTTAGTCCATAAATGGACTTCTTCAGCTTGCAAACCTTTCTAGCGTTGCCTGGATCGACAAAACCCTCTGGCTGTGTCATATACACAGTTTCTTCCAAAATCCCATTAAGGAAGGCGGTTTTGACATCCATTTGCCATATTTCGTAATCGTAATATGCAGCAATCGCTAGGATAATCCGGACGGACTTTAGCATTGCAACTGGTGAAAAAGTTTCATCATAGTCAATCCTGTGGACTTGTCTATAACCTTTTGCCACCAGTCTAGCTTTGTATACGGATACATTTCCAACTTTGTCTATCTTCACTTTGAAGATCCATTTGCAACCAATGGGTGTATAACCCTCGGGCAAATTCACCAAGTCCCAGACTTGATTTTCAGACATGGAGTTCATCTCGGGTTTCATGGCCTCTTGCCATTTTGCAGAGTCGGGGCTCGTCATAGCTTGCTTGTATGTCGCCGGCTCATCACCATCCATAACTAGGATGTCCTGATCATCAGTTAAGACAATACCGAGGTATCTGTCTGGTTGAGATCTTTGCCGTTGCGACCTACGTAGGGTAATCGGTTGAGCATTTACATTGTCTGTTTGACTCTGACCAATCTTCTCAGATGCTTCCAAAGTATCTAGATTGTCAGTTTTGTTAGGTTGACATTTTTACTCGTCCTCTCGAACTTCGTCGAGTTCGATTTTCCTCCCACTTGTCATTTTGGAAAGGTGATCCTTCTCCAAAAAGACACCATCATGAGCAACAAATACTTTGTTCTCGGATTTATTGTAGAAATAATACCCTTTGGTTTCTTTTGGATATCCCACAAAGAAACACTTATCCGATTTGGGGTGAAGTTTGTCCGAAATTAATCGCTTTACATATGCTTCGCATCCCCAAATCTTGAGAAAAGACAATCTAGGAGGTTTCTTAGTCCATAATTCATATGGAGTCTTTTCAACAACTTTTGACGGAGCTCTATTCAGTGTTAGTGCTGCTGTTTGTAGCGCATGTCCCCAAAACGAGATAGGGAGTTCACTAAGACCCATCATTGACCGAACCATGTCTAACAAGGTCCGATTCCTCCGTTCAGACACTCCGTTCCATTGAGGAGTTCCAGGAGGTGTCAACTCTGAAAGAATGCCACATTCTTTCAAGTGATCGTCGAATTCATGGCTCAAATATTCGCCACCTCGATCCGATCGAAGTGCTTTAATTTTCTTGCCAAGTTGATTTTCAACCTCTTTCTGAAATTCTTTGAACTTTTCAAAGGATTCAGATTTATTCGACATTAAGTAGATATAGCCATATATACTGTAATCGTCGGTGAAGGTGATGAAATATCGGTAACCTTTCCTTGCGGGTGTGCTCATAGGTTCACATACATCCGTGTGTATTAGACCTAATAAGTCACTTGCCCTTTCTCCCAACTTGGAGAATGGCTGTTTGATCATCTTGCCTAATAAGCATCGTTCGCAATTTTCAAATGACTCTAAGTCAAATGAGTCAAGAACACCTTCTTGAATAAGTTTCTTAATGCGTTTGATGTTAATGTGGCCAAGACGACAATGCCACAAGTAGGTTTGATTCGACTCGATGGTCTTAGCTTAGTGTTATCATCCTTTTGTCATATGTAAAACATGAAATTTAATTGAACATAAATTTGTAAACTTGAAACAACAATTGTTAAAAGTTTTACATTTGAAATTCCTAGGTGTCCAACACCATGGATAATAATATGTTCAAAGCATGATAAAACTAGAAATAGTTTTAATTACATGTCATAGACATAATAGTGCATGCAAGCACGACCGAAAAAACCATCTTCGTCGTCTTTTGCCCATGCACCAACACTTGATAAGCTTCTCACTTGGTCCCTGAAAAGGCAACATTAAGTGAGTCATACTTGGTATCCAATACCTTATGATAAACTTAATCCACAAGTGTTAAGGAAGATACCTGAGGCGGATGCTCCATTCCTCTCCTCCTCCTCCCGAAAGAGCTTGCATTCTCTCTTGAAGTGGCCTTGCCCGCCACAGTAGAAGCAACGCATGTTAGCCTTAACCTTGAGATCCCTCCTTCTTGATGGTCTTTTGGTTGCCCCAAATGAGTTGGCCCGGTGCAGAAGCTCCACCACATTCTTTAAGGAATGTGTCTCCTTTGAATCAGAAATATATGCCTTTAATGCATCATATCCTGAGTGGAGTGACGTGAGCAAAATATGACCGGCCATTCCATCTTCTAGTGGAATTCAGAGGAGTTCCATATGCTTGAAGAGCTTAGTCATTCTTGCCACATGGGGTCGGAGGGGCATACCCGGTCTCAACTTAGTGTTGCAGACCGTAGACCAAAGATGGTACCTCTCTTTCGCAAGACAACCTTGATCCGACGGCTTTACATTCATGTCCGTAAGTGACCTAGTCACTTCAAACAAGAGTCCATCATTGTTGTCGTTGAAACTCTTAGAGAATCTCACACCGACAACATCCCTTAGTCCTCCAAGGAACAAATCTGGGAAGGAAAATGGAAGTTTTTCTTTCCATTCTTCCGGGATGGAGTTAGCCATGAGTTGTGACACTAATTTGCAGTCTTTCGACCATGCACAATAAGTTTCGTCACTTAAGAGGGTCTTGGAACAGAGAGTTGGGAGGGAAGTATCCAGAACATACTCCTTGGAACAACTCCGGAGAGTTTTCCTGAGTTCTTCTTCCCATTCATCAAGATTTGTTAAGTTAAGCTTGATAGCTAACTTATCGGGGAGTTCCGGGCACACATGGTTGTTGTTTGAGTTACTTGCAGACATGATTTCTACAATTGAAAGAATTTGAAGTGAAAAACCATTCATACATCAATAAGTTAAAATTTAAAGCGTTCATGCATTTATTCACACTTATTGAACATTTTATCCACGCATTTTAAGATTGTCCCTTATGGGCGAGAATAAAATGATTCCGAGATCCCAAAGATCAAGCAATGGATAAGCATGCTTTGGCTTGTCTTAACCATTAAATATCTTAATGTAAGCAATCTAATTGCTAATAGCTCCAAGCTACTCTCGGTTTGATAAAATGTCGCATCTAATGCATACTTGACATTTTATCTCTTTTGCCACGACATCTAAGGACTCCTTACTGATATCGTTGAGCTTAACCAAGACAACTTGTATACCTAGTATACCTTACGTTCCTAGGGAAGTAGTGATGCCTCGCTTTGGCGTAATCCATCACGTACGCGCATTAGTTCGGTAAGTGTTGTCCTTGGAATGGAAAATTTTAGCTCAATATTATTAAGGGACCTAGGGTTTCTATGTTGGTTGATTTAAGTGAACTTAACTAATCATCGCAACATCATAGAAATCCTAGACATGCATCTTAGCAAACAAATATATATATAACAATATATAAGGCATAAAATAGATGCATTTGGAAACTAGCATGACCCCTTGAAATCTTCAATTTCCATGGGTCTTCATCTTGGCTCGTCTTCGTCGAAACACCATCTTGAGACTTCTTGGCCAAAATGAAATAAAAGAAGCTAGCTAGAACGACTAAGATTAATCTAAATAGTACAAAAATACTTAACGGTTCGCAGACCGTATTTAGATTTACAAAAATACATAACGGAACGCAGTCCGTATTTTCTATCCTAGTCGGGCCCCACTAGTTGCCATTTTCAAACAACCTGTTTTGAAAGAAATTTGTCATTCACCCGTTCACTATTTGTGAACGGCCCATGCAATTTAACGAAATACACAATTAAACACGCAAAACTAGTAACTAACTTAGGTCGTTAATCCAATTAACGCGCCTAATTAAAACTAGTCAAAGTGGTTTAATCCATTTTTTCTAAACGCAAAATGCCAACGCATTCAATTAAGCTCCCACTAAATTCCGCATCCGTACTTAATTAATTCGATTAATTAAGTCGGCATAACCCATAATTTGTCAAAAATTTGCAAAATCAAAATCGAGGTTTTTAGCCTCGTTAAAATAAATAATTAAATTTATTAACACGGGAAAAATCGCAAAATCATAGCTCAACGTCAAGAAAGATCACCCAAAAAAGCCCTTGGTGGGTGCGCACCATGGCTGCTAGGCAGCCCATGGCATGGCGCCATGGTGCGTGGTTGAGGCCTGCTGAGCCTAGCAGCGCCTCAAGCCCCAGCTGCTAGCCAGCACGCTTCGCATGCCTGCTAGCTGACAAGCGCACATTAGAGCGCACTTTAAGGCATATAAATGGGTGATTTTGGATGTATTTAGGCACGTTTTGGTCGTTTATTGCCTTGTTACACTCGTTTCCTTCATTTTACGTGCTTCACGGGTTTCGGTCTGTTTTTGGTGTGTTAACAGGTATAGTTGACCAAGTTATGTCGAGTCCCAAACCATTGGTGCGTAATCAGGCTATTATCGATCCTAGTCCACCAAGCTAAGACTTTGCTGCGGTTCTCAAGGCCTTGAAAGGCAAGTTAAGTAGCAGGCAAGGCAGAACAGTTCACAAATATGACACCTGTTCACTATTTTGCTCATAACTTTCGGTATACAAATGATATTGGAGTGATTGCAATTACATTGGAAATTAGACTTGAAGAGCTTTCCAACGATATATTGCACGCCTCAAACGGAGCTCTAGATAAGAAGTTTTGACTATTTTAAGAAGACCAAAGTGCCTGCAACCTTCCTGCCTATGCTTGCACGGCCGTGCCAGGCATTAGCACGGCCGTGCCAAATTCAGCACGGCCGTGCCAAAATTGAATATATTGCGGATCAGCTACTGCCATGCTTGCACGGCCGTGCCACTTCTAGCACGGCCGTGCTGATTTACGAAGGGCAGCCTGCGCAATTTCTTTCTAAATTAAAACATATATATATATATAACCCTATTGTGAGGTTAAGAAGAGAGAGATTTAGAAAGAGTTTTAGAGATAGTTTTTCAGACCCTTTGTAGAGAGTTATTGGAGAACGTTCTTAGTATTAGAGATTCATTAGTTTTCTTAGAGATTATTCTAGCGATTTTAGTTTTCTTGGATTGATTTGAATCAAGATTTATGAAGATTCTTTGTATTATTCATTGACGACGGATATTAAAGTTCTGAACTTTTCCATTGATTCGCATCAATACAATTGGTATTATTCATTCTTGTTTATTAATCAAGCTTTATTATTCCTTAATCAGAATTCATGTTTATATCTATTATGCTTTTGGAATTCATTATTGCTTTGATTATGAATATGTGTGAGTAGTCTCCTAGCTAGGGTTTTGGGATGAAACCCGGCCTAGGTAACCTATGTAATTGAGGATTGATTTTGATAAACGGATTGTGATTAAATTGATTATATGCGATTGCATGTTAATTCATTATAATAGGAGTAACTAACCTAGAATCTTGAATTTGATTGCATGATATCCTTGATTTGAACAAGAGATTGTGAATTGAGTATTTCATTGTTGAATGTGGTTTGATTATGTATCGAGTAATGTTAAGTGCATGAGAAATCCAAGCTTAATATTGCCCGTTGTCTTCCTACCTCATGATATTGATCAGACATATAGTCTTTGCATATCCTGTTTGTCTCTGTGATTCCTTGTTGCGTAGTTACCGATGGTTTGGTGAATTCCCGTCTTCCCTAGTGTCTTAGTTTATCGGGTTTATCCCATCTTATTAGTAGTATTTTAGAGCACCATTTTCCATTGATTTCGAACTAGCTTAGGTTTAAGATTGATTTGCAATTACTCTCGTTCCTCGTGGACCGAACCTTTATTTGCCATTGTACTTGGTTATAGAGTGTTCGTATAAGTATTGTTTGATTGAGAGTTAGATTGTAGCGACCGATTTAACCCTCGTCACTAGCACGCTGGTGCCTGCGAGCATCTGGCCTGCTGGGCAGGCGCATCACGATGCTCATGGTGCACTGGCTGATGCTTGCTGCCCTGCTGCCCAGCAGCTTGCTTCGCAAGCCAGCCCAGCCACCCCACACACCCCTGCCATGCATCCCCGCCACACACACACAGCGCATAGCAGCATCAAGCCTTGCCCTTGTGCGCACCATAGGCAGCCACATGTGGGCTGCTAGGCAGCCCGGCTGGCCTCGGTGGCACTTGGGTGTGTGGCCTTGATTTGCGTGCTATGACTCGGGATTTTGAATCCTGATTTACGTGTGACATGAATTAATTCCAAATTATATTTTAGAATTAATTTTAGGGAAAATAAAATAAAACACCCATTAAGTCTAACTTAAACAAATTTTATTTTAATTGGTGCACAAGCCTAAAACTTATCCAAAATTTCAATTTTGAACAAAATTAGGTCAAACATTATGCTTAAAACAAAATGAGCTATGTCCAAAATTAATCTTGCCAATATGCAAATTAATTTTGGATTTGACAAAAGGGAGTTGGAAAAATAAATTAATCATCCAATGATAAAATTTTCCAACTTGCATACTTGTGTAAAATACCAAGATTACATCTTCCAATATGAAGATTAATCAAGTTTTACTCACAAGTAATTGAACATAATGGATTTTAATCAACCAAAACATGAAAAAATCCAAACTTTGTTCAACATGGAATTTAGGGTTAGGGTTCCAATCATTTAAACACTTAAAGATTAGAACTTTAACAACACTTGGGAACTTAAAATACAATATCACAACAAGTTTTCACATCTTATTGCAATTTATTTGCAAAATTGTGAAAAACAAGTTTATGTCATTACTTGGTATATCAACTTAAGCACTAATAAACACTCCATTATTATGCTCAAGGATATTTTAAAACTAGTAGATTAGTGATGCAAATGTGCATTTAATCTAACCTTGTAATGCTTGCATTAATCAAGGCTTAAAAAGAATTAAAATTTTCGTTGAAAAACGAAAAACCCCAGAAAAAATGGGTTTCTGGTTAGAATTTGGCTTCTGGACAATCTTGAAAGAGTTAAAACAGTTCCAGAATGTCGATTCCACCCAAAAATCACTATTTTTGAGCCAAAATATGGGTTCGACAACCAAATTGATAATAAAATCGAGTTTTAAAAATTAATAAAAACGAGCATCTAATCTAATTAGATGAACATGAACCAGAAAAATAAATTCTTTAAAACACCTCAATTAAACAATAATTGCAAAAATTAAAAGGAGCGTGGCTCCGATACCGCTGTAAGGTTTCGTAGTGACCCGACACTACGCGGAAGGAAACCCACCAAGACCCGCCCCTTAATTAAAGCAATTAAACAAGCATAATTAACTTAATCAAACAAGATTAAGGATAAGAATTATACCTTTGACGCGTGCTTCGCTCCTAAAGAGCTCTTACTTCAAAATCCCGAAAAGACGAGATCTCCGACGGATCGTACCCTCGACCCGACCCGAGCGTCCCAAGTCTTGAAGGTTAGTCAAGACCCGGACAAAATAACTATGAGTTTTACGAATCAAAGGTTTACTCTTTTCTAGAGTTGCCTTTTTAATTCCACTCAAGGTTGTATTCTCAAAATCCCAACCAAGTGGGTATTTATAGAGAATAGGGACTTGAAATCCCTTTTCATGATCAATGTGGGATCATGTGCAATTGCAATAATTTATTTAATTCTAAAAATAAATAATTATGCAAAACAATCACAAGCCAACAAGTGGCAAAAGGAGAGAATGGGTTAGGTGAGGACCATATCCCATGGGGGGGGGACCATTGCCTTGCTCCCCAAGGGAACCTTGGTGGCTTTGGTCCCCACTCCCCTTTCAAACCGCCACTTGCAAGGCAGCTAGGCTGGCTGCCACCTGGCGCTGCCAGCACGCACAGCCAGCTAGCTTGCTTGGCTGGCGCACCAAGCATCACGCACCAATTTGCCCAGCGCCACTTTCGTACGCACAGCATGCTTCGCCCAGCTAGCACTTGCTGGGCATCGCTGGCGCTGGTGCCTTGCTATCGCAGGCATACGCACACACTTATGCGTGGTGCTGCCTCGCTGCTATCGTAGGCATACACGCACGCATATGCGTGGTGCTGCCTCGCTGCTATCGTAGGCATACACGCACGCATATGCGTGGTGCTGCCTTGCCATCGCATGCGCAGCCATGCATCGCCCAGCTTGTGCCTGCTGGGCATCGCTGATGCTGGCCCTCGCATCCCACGCATTGGCTGGTCGCACATGCCTCGCATCAGCCATGCGCCATGCACCAGCCATGCGCCACGCACCACACACTGCCAGCCCACACGCATCAATGCCCCTGTGGTGCGAGGCTGCTTGTGCGAGGCCTGGCATCACGCTAGCGCGCAGCCTCTCGCATGTGCTGCGATGGTTGGTGCTGCCATGCGAAGGCTAGCACTCAAGCACACGCACATGGCGCGCCATTGCCAGGCAGCCAACCATGCCAGCACTTGGTGCTTGCGATGGTGCTGCCAGGCCAAGCACGCACGCACGCAGCACCTAGTGCTTACGATGGTGCGCCTGGTGCTGCCATGGCCTGCGATAGGCGCCACATGCACCCAGACACCACGCTAGCATGCTTGCTAGCTGCTATGGGCTGCCTGGTGCCTGTGTGGCCTGCGATGGCTGCCATGCGCACCTAGGCACCCATGCTAGCTTGCGATGGGCTGCCAGGATGCGCCTAGGCTGCGATGGTGCCTAGCACACCATGGTGTGCCTAGCACACACATGGTGCACCTAGTACACACATGGTGCACCTAGGCATGTTATGAGCTAGCCTAGCCTAGCTACGGCTACGCTCATACTTGTTGCTTGTGATTTTGCAACGCTCGGTATCGACGCCCTAGGCTCGATTTCCGATGTCTGTATTCGTAAAACTCTGTCGACTCATTAAATCCTTTTGGATTAATTCGACGTCTCGGATCGGAGATTCGATTGGGTTCGACCCGAAGGGTTCAATTAAGATTAAGCTGTAATATCAATTGTACCCTGATAATACTAATCGGAAGCGGCCTCCACCTAGGCATTCCGATCACTTGACCTTATTGAAGAATTAGCTCTGTAATAATTCTGAACCCTCTATCGGAATAATACACTTGTTGGAAGGACACCATTCCTTTCAAAGGCCAACAATACGGAATAAGGTCAGGCGGACTTACTTTTTTAGCCGCCTGGGCAGCCTTCTTCTCGGCGTTCTCCTTGCGGATATCTAAGGCCTTCTCGGCAAGCGTCTTGTATGAGGGCAACATACCTTTGGCTTCAGCTGCAAAATAACAACAGACGCCTGGTTAGAAAAGGTTCAAAAACACATCTGAGCAAAGCAGAATTATACCACCGGCATAAGTTGGCCGGCTGAGGTTCTTAACCTACATTTATCTTTGAACATGGTGCTTAACCCGCAGGCGGACAAGAGCGACTCGTCCCTTAGAAACTCATGTTTAGGTACCCAATTCTTGGGTACACTGATAACTTCACCGGTTGAGATGGTGGCATTGGTGAGCTCGAAGAATCTGGACTCTATGATTGCTTCGTAATCCCCATCTGATATCGGGGGCATTTTACATTTTTGCCCAAGCAGCTCAGGCTTCCAATTGTACCTGCGGAGCTCCGGATTCTCTTCATTGGTTGGAGCCTTGACCAAGTAGAAGCGGTTTTACCAGTCTGACCACTTTGACGGCTTGTCAAGTGTCATTAAGTACTGGGGATATGTTGTTAATGTGTACCAGGCCCTCCAACCGCCTGGACTCCGGCTCAGATAGTGCATGTGAGCAAAAGCCTCCCAACCGGGGTTTAGGTTCTGCATTTCGCAGGTGACAATGTACCCTAAAATATTTACCCAAGAATTGGGGTAAGTTGCCAGACGCTAAGGCCATAACCCTTGAGTATGGCCTTTATGGTGTTATGAAGGGGGAAGCGGAGCCCTGCTAAAAAAGCCGCCTCGTAGCAACCAAAGAAGCCGTCTGCATTGCGCTGGTTGTCTTCCCAGGCAATGGTCCTCATCTCAAGCGGGACGACTAATTTGTACCCTTCTCCTAAAGGCCGCTTAAGTACGAAATCGGCCAAGTTTTTCTGTATACTAGCCCTATCTTTCGCAGAGACGGAGATCATGAGAGGGTCGCCTTAAGTGTTCCATAAAGGCCTCTCCTCCTCCTCGCTATCCACAAACGTTGTGAGATAGCTGTTGCTGCTGCTTTTGCCTCCATCAGAGCCGGACTCAGAGCCGGAACTGGAGGCGGGGTTTTCATTTCTTGCCGAGGTTTCTTGATCCTCAACTCCAGAAGCAGAGGCGGTTTCCCCACCGTCTCCACTATAAGACCCTAGGATTCCATCGCTAGGGGTACTTGGGGTGCCTCTGGGAGATCCCCTTGTTATCTCATCCGGGATCCTCTCATTAGGCGACAACTCTTCTGAGCTTCCGCCTCTGTAATTGGGATCCACATCCGCCTTCTTGGTTCTGGCCATTGTGTCCTGCACAGACACCGAGACGGTCGGATTGGGAGAAGAACAAGAAAGATTCCAATGCCCAGAGGCGGTATCCCCAGTCCTAGACTCAGCTGTACTGAGGGACCGGTTGGTCTCAAGGCTATGTTCCGGGTGTGGGTATAGAGGGTCCATCTACTTATGGAACTAAAAAAGAAAAAAGCAAGAAAGAAGCACAAACGTAAATACATGGAAGAGCTAGAGAGAACAGAGGCGGTACCTAAGTTAATTGAGAAGAGGAGAAATCCGCTTGACCAAGCTGGAAAAACTTCAAGTGGCTTGCAAAGACTCAGGCGTCCTCGTAGCCGGATGTATTCTCCGAGTAGCAGCTGCAAAATTGCGATGCTGTTCACAACACACACAGACGGTTCGTAGAAGATTCTCTGAAAGAGACGGAAAATACCGGATGTGCACTCGGAAGAATTCGGGATAAGTTTGCTCTCAATACCGCCTGCTCTCAAAATCTTTGAAAATTGTTCAAGGTTGTAAATGTGAACATAAGGGAGGAGTTTTGCTATTTATAGGCAATCCTCAGAAGGCGAACCCTCGCGCCTTTTCACCTTCTGCCCTTTGAACTTCCAAAATTCGAATTCAAATTCGAAAAAAAAAAATGTGTGTGTGTGTCTCAGGTGCCACGTGGCACTGCCACGTCAGCACCTGAGAGGGGTAAATGTTTAGGGTAAAATTTACCCTAGACACGTGGCCCAATGGCCTTGCGACACGTGGCAGCCAGCCATAGGTCAACAAGGCGCCAATCCCCTGTTGACACGTGTCCTTTGAACCCTAGATGGAGTATTGGTCTCCCCACTATAAATAGTGGGTCAGACCTCATTTATGGGCATTCATAAATGATTCAGAAACAACCATAAATACAAACACCAATCCCGAGCAATATTAATTGCAGAATCCTCATGTATTAGCGAGGAGTAATTACCATTTCCGCACTATTTTTCCTCATGTACGTTATTGACTTGATCGTCGAAGGCGGAGCTCCCACCAACCGGAGTATTCGTAGTTTTGCAGGTACAGGCGTCGGTGGCACATAGTAGGAATTGTAACTCTCCCGCAGGACACATAAAAAAACCCCGAAACAATAGTTGCTCACTCCACTTAATTAATCGGTTGTTAATCTATACGTAAATTATTGAATTTCGTTTAATTTATCAAAAATATATGCTTCCAAAATATAACCTTAATATTTTTCTTTTGCAAAAAATTAATTATATTTATTATTTTTTTGACTTTTACCCTAAAAAAAACACAAAATTATTTTTTAGCACAAAAACTTCTAATACTTTTATTTTACCACCAAAAAAAAATTCTAAAAATTGTTTTATACCACCTATCGTCAAGAAAACTGTTAAATTTAACAGTTTAGAAAAAAAAAATGTTCTTTATAGATTTAGGAGGTATTTTGGCCCTACTGATCCAATTTGAGATCAGAATTGACAAAAATGATCGTAAATGATTGAATCCAATTTGAGCCATTTACGATCTTTTTTTGTATTCTGACCTCAAATTAGACATGTAGGGCCCAAATTCCTTAAAAACCATGTTTTTGACAAGAAAATCTAAGAATTTAAAAAAATCCGATAAATTTACCGCATTTTTTGACGACAGATGGTAAAATATAATTTTTAATTTTTTTTTGTGGTAAAATAAATTTCGATGTTAAAAAGAAAAAAATAAAAAAAAAACCCAAAAAAAATAAATTTCTAACACATTCAAATCCAAGAAAGAGGTAGACCCTTCTCAATCTATTCACTCTGATGTCATCTCAAATTAGGGTTTAACCAGCCGTTCATCCCCCATTCTCTCTCTCCTATATAAGTTCTCAACCCTAAATCACTTCTCAATCAAACCCTCTCTTCTCTAACCTCTCCCTCTAGAACCTTGATCATCTACTTCATCTTCTCCAAATCCATGGTGATTTAGCAAAATCAACTAAACAAAATCAAAATCACACGCACTAGCTTACCCCGGGCTTCTCTGAAAAACTTTCAATCTGAAGATGCTAAAGCCCCAAAGCCGGTGCTACAGTTTCCGCCGTTCGTGTTGCAGTTCTGCCGCTTCTTCACGGCTTTCCTGTGTCTAAGTAACGGCTACATCTCTTCTTCCTCATTTTCTCTCTCGTCTCTCTCTCTCTCTTTTTTTTTTTTTTTGCCTCAAAACACCTTTAGGCTTGTTTGTTAAATTCAATTCAATTAAAGTCTAGTCATGGAGGCATACACAGATTCGGCGATGTTAACGTGGAGGTTAACACCTTTGTTATGCCTCTAAAATAATCCGCTATATTTTTTTTTATTAATTTTATTGAATTTTTAGTTATATTTTGAAATCTGAGAAAATTAGTGGCTATGATTTCAAAATTATCCGCGCTTCTGAGATAGCTCGGTGAAGTATATGGATTAAAATGGTTGAATTTCTTGATATGAGCCGCTTTTTTTCATTAATTTTTGTTATTTTTAATGATTTCTTTTGCTGTGATGATTGAATTAATCAGCTTAATGCCAGTTCTGCTTCAGAAAATTCTTGATCGAAAAAGCTGTATAATAATCTGAGCTAAAATGCAATTCATTTTAATCAATTAAATAGTTTTTTATTTTTGTAAATTTAGTTAAATTAGGGTTTATGATGGGTAATTTCACTTGGTTGAAGGTGTAGTTTCGACTTCGAATCCCACTTTGAAGCGCTACACCTAAAAATGATATCAGCAAATCGAATATCTGAAACCTTTTTCCAAATTAATTTTCATAAAAATAATTTTGTGAAATTAATGTTGAACAAATTAATTTTTGTAAAAATAATATTTTGAAATTAATGTTGATGAATTAAATTAAGCCAGTGATGATAAAGTCCAATTAAATGAGGTGTAGTGGATCTGAGTCCCTGTTTAACAGGGGGAACCTCTCGGTGAAACTACATTCATATGATATTACTGGATTTGACTGAGGTTTTTTTTTTTTTTTTTTTAGAAGCGCAAATTAAATGATTAATATGACGATCAAATTTGGACGGACGGAGTTGATTAAAGGTATGTTAGTGAGTTTTAACTATACTCTTTATTACCTATAAAAGTGGGTAAAGAGCCTGAAAAAACTCAGAAATCGAGTGTTGTCATCAGCTTCTTCCTTCGGATATTACGGGACTGGAGTTAAATAACAGCACTACATTTTATCAAACACACTATTACCGTATCCTAATCTAACAAACAATGTCTCACATTTTTAAATTATGTGATAATAATTTTCAATTAAACTGAGTTGTAACGGAGCTGGAAATATCGGATTTAATTGAGGTATTTGACACATAATTTGGATTTGATAATGTTTGAAATGTTTATTTTGAACACTACTTCTTAATTTCAGATATTGAACCGTTGTGAATTTTAACTGGGAATTCGAAGGATACCTAGATGTTATTGTTTGGTGTGGTTTGGATACTAATATGGCTTGGTTTGGTAAATTGACTAAACTGTATTCTGCGGACAAAATTTATAAACTTTTACTGGCAATGATTTCAAACTTATCCGCGCTTCTGAGGTTACTCGATGAAGCATGGATTAAATATGGTTGAATTTCTTGATATGAGTCATTTTGTTAAATTAAGTTTGTTATTTTCAGTAATTTGAGTTTAAGCCGTGAGGATTAGAGTAATCAGCTTAATGCCAGTTCTGCTTCAGAAAATTATTGATAGAAAAAGCTGTATAATAATAATCTGAGTTAAAATCAAATTAATTTCAATTCTAAATTAGGCGTATTATATCATACTAAATTAGGAGTATATTTGTTCAATTTTTTTTTGTTCAAAGTTAATTAGGGGTTAATAATGGGTGATTTCGTATAGGGATGACAATAAATGGGTACCTATAAAAATTCTTGGAACTGAAATTGGTTGCAACAGGTTTCTCGAAACCTGTTGAACAAGTTCCTAGAATTTGGGAATTGGAATCGGAAACTATAGGTTTTGGTTCTGATTCAAGGTGATTAGGGGATTTTTCCCTACCAATCATCATCTGACAAGTGGACCATTTAGGCTATGCCAAGTGTCCGTCACATGGACCAATCGGAGCCTGTCACGTGTCAAGTGTTGACCAGTTCACCTTGAACCTCTTATGTTACGACACGTGGCCTCCCCCATGCCAGATGGGAAAACCGGCCATCTAGGCCCAAAGTCTTGTGGAAGCCCAATTAGTCCTAGGTTGACCTAAACCTAAGACTGACACGCATCCTAAGGCATATAAATACTTTCATTAATCCTCATTAAAGGGGGTCATGAAAATTAATTACACTCACCTAAATACTTAGATCACTCCTCACCTAGAGGTACCAGATCTCTCAACCTCTATTTTTCCGCATTATTTACTCATACACGTTCTAACTTGATCGTCGGAGGCGGAACTCCCACCACAAGGAGTCTCCGTACAGGCGCAAGGATACCAGTCCCGGAATTGTAACTCTCCCGCAAGACATTAAAAAACCCCGAAACATTTTGGCGCCGTTTGTGGGGAGAGTACTTTCGAGATGAAATCACAGTCTGTACTGAGTCAAAGTGAGAAGCGTCCCATGGACGACCCTCCTGGTTCAGACGGCTAGAAAACTTTCTCAGTCTGGAAGGAGGAAACCTGTATAGGGTCGGGAGGCAATTCCTCACCCTAATTCTAGGAAGTGGGAGCCGTCTGTGATTGACTTAACAAAATACCGCTTTCCCTCACCAGGAAGAGAAAGTGCATTTGTCATGTTCAAGCGGATGGGTCAAAGAAAACTTACTCAGATGCTCGATTGTTGCTAGAGCAGAAGAAGAATGACCGACTGTCAGAGTCGGCCTCTACTTCCGATTTTCAAGACAGAATTCATAATACCTTCATGATGCCAATCAAACTATGAGAGTCAAATAGGCGGCACCTCCCGTCGGTCTGGATCCCATAAAGACTAGTCGGCTCCGCATGAGCCACACCAGCCATACGTGCTGCAACAACAATATTTCTTGCAGCCTGCTCTGTTCGGAGGGCAGGCGGCAAGAAACGTCTAACCTTTGGACTGACAACTACGGTTGCTAAGACTTGGAGAACAGTCGTCCGCCTTCTCCAAGGGAATTATAGAGGCCGCCCAAGCCGGCCAAAGTAAAGAATGTCTTAGTAGGCGCCTATGATGGCACTTTCTAACCCAGAGGATCATTTGATGGCGTTCACCAACCTTATGTACCTCCAAGGGTTGGATGATCCCACATGGTGCAAGTGTTTCCCAGCTACTTTGAAGGGCATTGCACAACAGTGCTTCGACAACCTTCCGACTGGTTGTGTGAATAGTTTCAAGACCCTCGCCTACTTGTTCACCTCCAATTTCGCCATGAATATTCCTGCTAAGAAGACGACCCTTGACCTAGGGACTATACAGCAGGGAGAAAAGGAGGGACTTCGTTCCTACGTCAGGCGGTTTAACATAATGAGAATCCAAATAAAAGGGTTGCCGGATGAGGTAGCCTACACTGATTTCTTCAGAGGTTTAAAGGATAGGTCGACCTTCAAATTTGACCTGATCCGAAAGAGAGTCGCTACTCTCCAAGAAGCATTAATTGAGTCGGAAGCCTACATACAGGCGACTGACCTGTGTAATACTGTGAAGCAGTCGGATGGAAGAAAGTTCGACAAAAAAGAGAGCCGACAAAAGTAGTCGGCCAATAAAGATGAGAAGAAGAGAAAAGAAGTTTGGGCGGCCGACTCCTCTGATTAGCCATCCCAGAAAAAGAAAAAAGAGTTTAAACCATACTTCCCGAATTATGAGTTCAATAACGATAGCCAAGCTATACTCAAAGAAATCCAAGGCCGGATGACCATTGAGAATCCGGCCCCCATGAAAGGTTATGCGAGTAATCGGAACCAAAAGAAATTCTGTAATTTCCATGAAGACATTGGTCATGATACCAATGAGTGTGTTAGCCTCATGGGCTACCTGGACCGCCTGGCTGAAAAGGTGATCTTGACTCTTACGTCAAAAAGTCTAAGGGAAAGGCTCCCCCCAAACAAAAGCAGTCGGCCAAAAAGAATCATCGACCGGCCGACAGTTCAGATACTGACGATGCCATCGTCTACACTATAGCAGACGGCTTCTCAGGAGGCGGCCCCACTATCAGGGGCAACAAAGACAACATCAAGCGGTTAGATGTTAATGCCGTTCACCAAGGACAGATCGCCAATAGTTCATTCCCAGAAATTGTCATCACAGAAGAAGATCTAGGAGGTGTTAGAGGGCCGCATGATGACCCAATTGTCATTGAATGTAAGGCAGCCAACCAAAGAGTTGACCGGATCCTCATAGATAACGGCAGTTCCTCTGATCTCATTAGCAACAAGTGCTTGGCAAAACTCAAGTACAAAACTGACTGCATACACCCGGTATCTCACCCTTTAGTAGGGTTTGGAGGAAATGTTGTACACCCAGTGGAACAAATCAAGGAGGATGCGCCTGCCCAAGCAGTAGGAAAGAAAAACGATAGCAATCACTGGCAGAGGAGCGGTCAGACGAATTCCGCCCTTAGCCGGCTGGCGAGCATACGGATGTCGTCTTGGACGACTCACGTCCTGACCTAATAGTCAAAGTTGGGACGACTGCTCTTGCGGTACTGGGTGAAGATCTTCACCAACTCTTGAAGGAATTAAAAGATATCTTCGCATTTGAAGTACATGAAATGCCAGGTATAAGTCCAGACTTGGTTGTACATAAACTAGTTGTGGACCCGAAAAAGAAGCCGGTCCGGCAAAAGAAACAGAGCCATGGTGAAGAAAGAAGTCAGGCGGCTGCTGCCGAGGTTTAAATATTGCTTGATGCCGGGTTCATTCGGCAATGTTATTTCCCAGACTGGGTTGCAAACGTTATGCTAGTAAAAAAGCCGAATGGTACCTGGGGAATGTGTGTGGACTATACTGATTTGAACAAGGCGTGCGCCAAGGATAGCTATCCATTGCATAAGATTGACAACCTGATCGACTCAATAGCCGGCCATGCTTTAATGAGCTTCATGGACGCCTACTCAGGCTTCCATCAAATTCCTTTGTGGAAGAAAGATCAGGAGAAGACGACATTCATCACTGATTAAGGGTTGTATTGCTACACGGTCATGCCGTTTGGTTTGAAGAACGCCCCGACCACCTTCCAAAGAATGACAAATATGGTCTTCTTTGACCAAATTGGAAGGAATGTCGAGGCATACATATATGATATGATTGTGAAGTCCAAGCTTCAGACGGACCATTTGGCCGACCTCCGAGAAACATACACCGCACTCAAGCGGCACCATGTCATGCTCAATCCCAAGAAATGCGTTTTTGGAGTTGAGTCTGGGAAGTTTTTCGGATTTCCCATCAATCAGAGAGGTATAGAGGCAAACCCCGAGAAAGTGTAGGCGGTCATAGACATGTAGTCGCCTCGCACAGTCCGAGAGGTTCAGAAGTTAACAGATTGTCTAGTGGCCCTGCGAAGATTTCTCAGCCGGTGAGGCGATAAATGCCTTTAATTTTTTCAGGCAATAAAGAAGAAAGCCAGGTTTGAATGGGGGCCAGATGCTGAGGCGGCCTTCCAAAAATTGAAAGTCCATCTGCACTCCTTACCAAGGCTGGTCAGTCCCTTGCCCAAAGAAGTGCTCTACATGTATCTCGCAGTGTCTGACCATGCTCTAAGTGCCGTCATCCTTGCTGAAAGAGACGGCTGCCAGCTCCCGGTCTACTTTGTCAGTCATGTATTGAAAAATGCCGAGTTGAGGTACCCCCTAGTGCAAAAATTTGGTCTTGCTCTTTTTATGGCAGTTAGAAAAATGAAGCCTTACTTTTTGGCACATTCAGTCGTCGTATACACAGATCAGTCAATCAAGCGACCACTGACAACCATGGAGTCGTCAAGCCGAATGATCAAATGGGCGATAGAGATTCAGCGCCTTGAAATCACATTTGAGCCAAGAAAAGTAGTAAAGGGGCAAGCATTTGCTGATTTTATTGTAGAGATGACTCAGCCCTCTGATTCTCAAATTACAGACCAAGTCTGGAAGGTTTACGTGGACGGGAGCTCCACTTCGAATGGGTGTGCGGTAGGCGTCATATGTCAGTCGCCAGAAGGCGACAGGTACGAGTATGCTCTACGTTTTAACTTCCAAGCCTCGAACAACGAGGCGGAATATGAAGCTTTACTGGCCGGTATCCGCATATGTAAGGCGGCTGGGGCAAGAAGAATAGACGCCTGCTCTGACTCACAATTGATAGTGAGTCAGTATAATGGCGAATACGAAGCAACCCATCCGACCATGATTAAATATTTCCAAGTGGTACGATAAGCGGCCGGGTCACTTGAAGATTTCATCTAACTCAAGTATTTAGGTCTGAAAATAACCAGGCGGATGCTCTTTTAAAGTTGGCATCCTCGGCCTCTTGTGACACTCCAAGAACCGTTTTTTGGGAAGTTATGGAAAAGTGGAGTATTGAAGAAGATCTTATCGGAATTCTAGATCGAAGTTCAACCTGGATGGACCCAATCAGGGCATATTTAACAAACGACACCTTGCCGGATGATAATCACCAGGCGGCCTTACTGAAAAAGCGAGCGTTTAGTTTTGAGATGCGAAAGGGGGAGTTCTTCAAGAAAGGGTACCTTCAACCCCTCTAGAAATGTGTTACCCCAGAAAAAGGACGAGAGGTCTTAGAAGATCTACACTCTGGGTACTGCGCCTCTCATGTAGGCGGCAGGTCGCTTGCTCAACGAGAGGCGGCAAGGTTACTTTTGGCCTTCATTAGAAGCAGACGCCATGGAGATGGTGAAAAAGTGTGACAAGTGCCAAAGGTTTGGCAAGTTAATCCACCGTCCGGCTACTGATCTCATGGCCATACATAGCCCACTTCCGTTTGCTAAATGGGGCATGGATATCCTAGGTCTCTATACGCCTGCTACAGGCGGCAAGAAGTTCATACTTGTTGCAGTCCACTACTTCACCAAATGGGTAGAAGCAGAGGCTGTTAAAGGAATCAAGACGAAAGATGTGATCTCATTCATCTGGAAAAATGTCATCACTCGGTTTAGGGTGCCCATGTCTATGGTATTTGATAATGGTCCCCAATTTGAGACGCCTGTTCTCAAAAATTGGTTAAGAGACCAAGGCATCTCATACTGCTTTGCATCAGTCGGCCGTACTCAAGCAAACGGCCAAGTAGAAGCTTTCAATAAGATCATTTCAGACGGTTTTAAGAAGAAGATTGAACGAGCAGGCGACCTATGGGCAGACGAACTATCACATGTTATATGGGCCATTAGGACGACTAAAAAAGGGGCGACTGGAGAAACTCCATTCCTCCTAACTTATGGAGCAGAAGCTGTTCTTCCAATTGAACACTATGAGCCGACTTTTCGAATAATGTTGTATGACGAAGAAGCGAATTGGGAGTCCATGCGCCTGACATTGGACTCACTCCTAGAGCGAAGGGGCTATGCAGCCCTGCGCCATGAAATCTAACGCCTAACAATGACAAAGTCATATAACAAAAGAGTGCACAGACGTCCACTCAAAGTGAGGGACTTTGTACTAAGAAAGATGGAAGCAGTCGGTAGGACTAATAAGTCGGGAAAATTAACTCCCAACTGGGAAGGACCCTACCGAATCTATGAAGAGGTCCGGGACGGCACCTATCGCCTGGAAACACCAGACGGCCAACCCTTGCCTCGAACCTGGAATGTAGATAATTTAAAAAAGTATTATTTTTGAATGATGTAAATAGCCAAGAGCTACTAATAAAGTTTGCTATTTTGCTTCATTAGTATTGTACTTAGAGAGGCATGCCGCCTGCTCCATGAGCAGCCGACTACTCTCCATTTTTTCATCAATTGAGGGCCATGCCAACTGGTAAAACAACCGGCTACTCTCCATTTTTTCATCAATTGAGGGCCATGCCAACTGGTAAAACAACCGGCTACTCTCCATTTTACTCAAATATGCATTCAATTACGAGGGGCACGCCGCCTGTAGTTATACAGTCGGCTACTCTCCTATACTCAGTTCGCCATGAACTACCTAAGGCTTATGGCCGAATGATCAGACCAGGCGCCTAGCCAACTGATCCAATCCTCAAACTAATACGACCTGTCCCAACATCACAGCAGGCGTTCGACGGCATCCCTCCGGATGAAATTCGTCGCAGAGAGCAGCTCCCTTTTGGGTGGAACATTGCTCTATAAACTAATTACACGGCACCTAGACGATTGTCCCCCAAGGGCAACCTCGTAACCGTTTTTGAGACAAGGATAACTCTAACACTAAACCAAACAAGTGTTAGCAGTTAACATCCGCGTCGGATGGCCGAGTGTATTACTTGGGATAAGTACAGCCGGTACCTCTTGAGTGAATAGCCAAAAAAAATTGGCGAATCAAGGGGATCAGCCGGCCTCCGCCGCCTGGTACCTCTACTACTCAAGCTCAGAAGCTGACAAATGAGTAATCTCAAAGATTACTCATAAGTCACTCTCTCATACCTAGTAGGAATTCAAAAAGGTATGAATAGTCCGCCTGTCCAAAGGCAAACAAAAGCTCTTGTACTGCGACCCCTACTAAGATGATTTCCTTTCATACCACTGTAGAGTTTCGTAGTGACCCACGCTACGTGGAATAAAACCCGCCAAGACCCGCCCCCATAATAAATGCAATTAACAAGCAAAACATATTTTAAACCATAAGAAAGGATAACAGATTATACCTTTGATGCGTGCTTCGCTCGCAAATCGAGCTCTTACTTCGAAAGCTCGAGCGTCACAAGTGTGAACGCTTCCAATGGCTCATACCCACGAACCCGACCCGAACGGTCCAAGTCCCGAATGTTAGTCGGGACCCGACCAAATAAAAACTGGAGTTTTACGAACTTAGAGGTTTTCTCTCCTAATACGAGATGCCTCATTGAGTTATACTCAAGTGGTTTTTCCCAAACCCAAAACTTGGGTATTTATAGGGAAAGGAGACTTGATTCTCCCTTCTCCCATCAATGTGGGAGAATTGCATTTTCCCACTATTTTATTTTAATCAAAACAAAATAAAATGCAAAGGAATCAATGAGTTACAAGTGGCACATGGAGAGTAGTGGGTAGGTGAGGACCATTCCAAGAGGAGGGGACCATGGCCTTGGTGCCCAAGGCAATTGCCACAACCCATGGTCCCCACACACAACCGGATCCTCCATGTGGCTGGGACAGTTGGCTGCCAGCCATCCTTAGCTGCCAAGGCAGCCTTGCTGGCGCCTGGCGCTTTGGCTGTGCTTGCAAGCCAGCACTGTTATCACATAGTGCAGCCAGCTAGCAAGCTTCCCACCCACTGCTAGTATGCGTGTTGCTAGCGAGGCACGCATGCTGGGCGCTGCATTGCTAAGCACACGCACAAGCACGCTGTTGCTTGGCGCTGTGCTAGTGATGCATACACACACGCCTATGCAGCGATGGTGCATGGTGCTGTGCTAGCAACGCACACGCACATGCTGCGATGGTGCATGGTGCTGTGCTAGCAACGCATACACACATGCACATGCTGCCATGGTGCGATGAGTAGTGCTAGGCCTTACCTAGCGCCAGCGCCTAGCACATCTACACGCACATGCAATGCTGCGATGGTGCGATGGTGCTTGGGTGCATGGCCTGCTAGCACGCAATGCCCTAGCACACCTAGCATGCTAGGGTTGCGATGGATTTCGCCTAGCCTAGTACTCACATGGTTAGACCAATGCGAGGCTATGGCTAGGTTCGCATTTATAACTCGATTGATTTCGCGTCTATTCAAATTCTAAATTCGACTCGACTTGCGACGCTCGATCTCGACGCTCTAAGCTCGATATCCGACGTCTTTGTTCGTAAAACTCCGACGACTCATCGAATTCTTCGGATTGATTCGTCGTCTCGGATCGGTTGTTCGATTGGGTTCGACCCGAAGGGTTCAGTCAAGATTAAGCTGTAATATTAATTGTACATTAATATTACTGATCGGAAGCGGCCTCCACCTAGACATTCCGATCACTTGACCTTATTGAAGAATTAGATTTCCGGTAATTCTGAACCCTCAATCGGAATAATACACTTGTTGGAAGGACACCATTCCTTTCAATCTCCCACTTGTCCTTCCGGACAAGTGTGCATATAGTGTATAACCCATTTCCTATGTCGCTTAGTGTCTCTTCGTGAACTATAAGGTAAGATTCATCGTCATCCTTATTACGTTCAGAAGTGTTTCTCGATCTCCGAGTTCGACTGTCAATAAGCAGATGATTACTAAAATCCATCCGAGCACGGCCATGCATTTTCACAGTCTCGCTCATCGAGCGGCCTTGTAAACAACAAAGACATGTTTTCTATTTTTAATAGGGGGACATTCCCAGTCTTGCATTGTAAGTTTCTCTTACTAAGAGTATCTAATCTCACGAGTGTTCCCATTATGATCCCTAGTTACGGCAGACGTTAGGCAATATCAAAGAGACTAGTTCTCAAACAAGAAAACTTCACAACACTCATGGTTGAGGAAACGAGTTCCGATAGCTATAATGAGAAATGTACTTATGACAATTTTGAATATCTTAATGTACTCTCATAAGTCGATCCAGTGCAGTTCCAAACTTGCACCTGTGCAAATGATTTATGACATCATGTCCTTGCAGCACAAGAAACGGTGCTGTAAATCATACTGCACACTAATCTCTAGTGGTTATCAATCGTCCATCAGTTAGATGACCTCGATTAGGGATAATTTTCGATTTAAATATTCAATGTTCACTTAACAGGTGTTTCTTTATCCAAAACATGGTCTTGATACCCTGTTTTGAATATTTCCATAAATCGAATGGACTCATTATTTAATTCTAAACCACAATTAAATAGTTCGTGGAATTTTTATTAGTAAAATTTTATTCCACTATGAAACTTCTAAACGTTTCATCTTATGATAAATGGCTTTATTCAAATATTTCAAGAGTAATACTCTTCATTAAACATTTATATAAATCACACCCATATCTAATATGCTTGATTTCCTTCATGCAATTGCGAATGTTGTCGTTCACTTATTGCACAGGTTTATCCACTATTACTTTGCAAATCTTAGCATCTTCATTATCGAACAATTTCATAATAAGATAACAAGATTTTGAGAGTATTATGGATCATATGTGATTTAGGATTTATTGTCCAAGTGATGGATCCCACTCATTTTCATGACTTGAGATCTTTCAACTTGACAACCTACAATCAACGTTCGACAACGAACTTTCCATTGAACACTTTCCTTTTATTGCCTTCCAGGCAACAATATTCTCAACGTATATTTCAGTAGACATTCTGACATTGCTTTGCTCGGATTTTATTCCGAACGACTCACAAAGATTTGGGAGGCCCTAATCACTTGTGATTATGGAAATTTACCTTAAATTTCCGCACATTATACATGGATACGTGTCCATGTTACCATTCTAAAGCCACGACGCATTCTAGCTTGTGCTTATAAACGACTTCCTTATTAAGGATCTAATCCTTGTTAAGGATGTGCTTGCAACATCAATTCTCAAATTGCAATTGTTTCTATGCGTCAAGAACTTATCCCCTTTTACTCATCAAAGTACTTTGGATTTGAGAGCCATTCTCAAAAGATTTCCTTTACCAATCAATGGAAACAATATAATTTGATTACGAATTCTACAAATATAAGTGCAAAGTTTAACCATTTATCAAGATCATAATAAGTTTGAAATTCAAATCATACATGTAAACTTTCAATCTTATTATGCGTTTTATCCACGCATTAAAAAATGTCCCTTTTAGGCGAGAATAAAACGATTCAAGGATCCCAAAAATCAGAAAGTGATTAAGCATGCTTTGGCTTGTCTTAACACTTAATATTTTAGGGTAAGCAATCCAATTGCTAATAGCTCCAAACTACTCTTGGTTCGATAAAACGTCGCATCTAATGCTTCCGTGACATTTTATCTCCATTGCCACGACATCTAAGGACTCCTTACTGATATCGTTGAGCTTAACCAAGGCAACTTGTATACCTAGTATACCTTACGTCCCTAGGGAAGTAGTGATGCCTCGCTTTGGCGTAGCCCATCACATACGCGAATTAGTTCGGTAAGTGTTGTTCTTAGAATGGCATATTTTTGCTCAATATTATAAGGGACCTAGGGTTTCTATGTTGGTTGATTTAAGTGAACTTAATTAATCACCGCAACATTTAAAATCCTAGACATGCATCTAACATTCAAATATATATAACAACAATATATATATATATATATATATATATATATATATATATATATATATATATATATACCATCATTTTATGCCTTATATATATATATAAGGCATAAAATGATGGATTTGGCAACTAGCATGACCCCTTGAAATTTTCAATTTCCATGGGTCTTCATCTTGGCTCGTCTTCATCGAAACGCCGTCTTGAGACATTTTGGCCAAAATAAAATAACTAGCTAGTACGACTAAGATTAATCTAAAGTACAAAAATATTTAACAGTTCACAGACCGTATTTATATTTACAAAAATACATAACGGAACTTAGTCCGTATTTTCTACCCTAGTCGGGCCCCACTAGTTGCCATTTTCAATAACCTGTTTTGAAAACATTCTTTCATTCACCCATTCACTATTTGTGAATGGCCCATGCATTTTACGAAATACACAATTAAACACGCAAAACTAGTAACTAACTTAGGTGGTTAATCCGATTAACGCGCCTAATTTAAACTAGTCAAAGTTGTTTAATCCATTATTTCTAAAAGCAAATTGCTCAAGTTATTAACTAACTCCCACTAAATTCCGCATCCATACTTAATTAATCCGATTAATTAAGTCGACATAACCCATGATTTGTCAAAATCAAAATTTTGCAAAAGCCGGAAAAATCGAGGTCTAACCTCATTAAAATGATCACATAAATTATTTAAAACGGCAAAATTTTGCAAAATACATAGCCCATGCATCCAAAAACAGCCCACACAAAACCGAGTGCCTAGCATCATGGCTGCGGTTGTGCTGTGCTTGGGCGCAAGCAGCCTACCTAGCAAGGCATTGCTGCGCCTGCTGGCACCAGCACGCATCATGCTTGCATACTAGCATGTGCGCATGTGTGCTGGCAGGTGTGGCTGGCCTGCTGTGGCTTGCTGCCTCGCTGCCTAGCAGCACTTGCGAGCAGTGCCCAGTAGCCACACACCACACACAGCAGCACGCTTGGTGCACTATGCTTGCTCCCCACACAGCAGCAACACAGCGAGGTGGGAGCATCACCATGCCCACCAAGGCAGCCACATGTGGGCTGCGAGAGTAGCCCGGCTAGCCTTCGTGGTGCTTGGGTGTCTTTTGCCTCGATTTGAGCGCTTTTGACTCGGGATTTTAATCCTAATATTCGTGTGAGATAAAATTAATTCTAAATTTATTTTAGAATCAATTTAGAGCAAAGTGAAAATATAGCAAGTCTAACTTAAATAAATTCAATTTTAATAGTGAACAAGCCTAAATTATTCAAGAACCATTCTTTGAATCAATTTTAGGTCTAACTTGATGCAACAAAATTAAAGGGCTACATCCATAATTAATTTAACCAAAATGCAAATTAATAATGGATTTGACAAATGGGAGTTGGAAAAATAAATTAACCATCTAATGATAAAAAATTTCCAACTTTCATACTTGTGTAAAATAACAAGATTACATCTTCCAATATGAAGATTAATCAAAATTTTACTCATAAGTACCTGAACTTCATGGTTTTTAATCAACCAAAATGAAACATCCGAACTTTGTTCAATATGAAATTTAGGGTTAGAGTTCCAATCATTTAAACCTATAAAGATTAAAACTTTAACATACTTGGGAACTTAAAATTACACATTTACATCAAACATTCACACATTAATGCAATTTATTTGCATAATTGTGAAAAATCAAGTTTGTGTGAAAATAGCATATCAACTCAAGCACTAATTAAAACTCCATAATTAGGATAATTAAAATAGCAATAGATTAGGGATGCAATAATGCATTTAATCTAACCTTGTAATGCTTGCATTAATCAAGGCTTAAAAAGATTTAAAATTTTCGTTGAAAACGAAAAAGCCTAAAAAAACGGTTTATGGTTCGAATTTGGCTTCTGGTCAGTCCCCAAAGAGGGTTGAATCTGTTTCAGAATGTCGATTCCACCCAAAAGACCCTATTTGTGAGCCAAAATCTGGGTTCGACAGCCAAATCGATAAAATACGAGTTTTAAAATTAATTTAAACGAGATTCTAATCTAATTAGAAAAGCAAAACCAGAATTTAAATCTTACTTTAAAACACCTTAATTAATCAATAATTGCAAAAATTAGAAGGAGCGTGGCTCCGGTACCGCTGTAGGGTTTCGTAGTGACCCACACTACGCGGAATGAAACTCGCCAAGATCCGCCCCCATAATAAATGCAATTAACAAGCAAAACATAATTAAAACATAATTAAGGATAAAATATTATACCTTTGACGCGTGCTTCGCTTAACTATGAGCTCTTACTTGAACCCCGAAAATACGAGGCCTCCGACGGGATCGTACCCTCGAACCCGACCCGAGCGTCCTAAGTCTCGAAGGTTAGTCGAGACCCGGACAAATAAAACTATGAGTTTTACGAATCAAAGGTTTACTCAAATCAAGAGTTGTCTGTTTAATTCCACTCAATGTTGTTCTTACCCAAATACCCAAGCTTTGATATTTATAGGGAAATGAACCCTTGATCTTCATTTCCCAACCAATGTGGGAGAATGAATAATTTTGATAATTAATTTAATTCCAAAATAAATTAATAATCAAATCAATAACAATGCAACAAGTGTCAAGAGGAGAGAGAGGGTTAGGTGAGAACCATGAACCTTGGGGGGGACCATTGCCTTGCTCCCCAAGGCATGCTCCAAGCCTTTGGTCCCCACTCACCACAAACCGCCTCAAGTAAGGGCTGCTGGGCTGCTGCCAGTTAGCACGCCAGCTAGCACTGCTAGCTAGCCCAGCCAGCAGCCTCGCATCCCTAGCCAGGCAATGCGTGCTGGCGCTGGGCGATGCTTGTGCTACTGCTGCGTGCCAGTGCTGGCCCTTGCCTCTCTCGCCATCGCACACGCACACGCAGGGCTCCTCACACTTCCCAGCATGCGTGCTGCTAGCGAGCCACGCATGCTGGGCATCCCCTTGCCAGCCACACGCACAAGCATGCGAAGCTTGGTGCTGTGATGCTGCGATGGCTTACGATGGCCCTAGGCATAAGCACACGCACACGCACACAAGGCCTAGCATCGTGCTGCTGTGCGAGGCTGCTACTGCGATGGTGCCTACGCATACACACACGCACGAGGGTGCTGTGCTTGGTGCGTGGCCTGCGATGGTGCCTACGCACATGCACACACGCAAGGGTGCTATGCTTGGTGCGATAGTGCTGCGATAGTGCCTAGGCACCCACGCACGCATGCTGCGGTGCTGCTGTGCCATGCGAAGGCACGCACACACGCACATGGTGCTGCGGTGGGCAGCCTAGTGCACCTAGCACGCATGGCGCGCCTAGCACACCATGGTGCGCCTAGGCTTGCGATGAGCTAGCCTAGCCTAGCTATGGCTATGCTCGTACTTGTTGCTTGTGATTTTGCGACGCTCGGCCTCGACGCCCTAGGCTCGATATCCGACGTCGGTATTCGTAAAACTCCGCCGACTCATTAAATCCTTTGGATTAATTCGTCGTCTCGGATCGGTTGTTCGATTGGGTTCGACCCGAAGGGTTCAGTCAAGATTAAGCTGCAATATTAATTGTACATTAATATTACTGATCGAAAGCGGCCTCCGCCTAGACATTCCGATCACTTGACCTTACTGAAGAATTAGCTTTCCGATAATTCTGAACCCTCTATCGTAATAATACACTTGTTGGAAGGACACCATTCCTTTCAGTTTGAAAATCTGGTTCGTAGGCCGACTGTTTTTTGGCAAACAGGGACTCACGAACTATTCTCATTTAACCAAACAGGCGGGCTGGTTAAAAGCAGCCTGTTCCTTTTTAAAAATAAACAAACCTAACGTGTTTCCTAAAATACGTTGGGGATCCGACTGGATAAATAGCCGACTAATTGTCTAACCTAGAACCAAGACAACCAGTCGTCCAGGGGCATAGGCAGTCGGTACCTAGTACCTATTCGCAATTTTTGCCTTACAAAGTCGGTACCTAGTACCTGTTCGCAATTTTTGCCTTACAAATTTTAAAAACATTTTTTAAAAGAAACAGTCGGTATGATATGCAAGCGGATAGTAAGGATCCTTTACACTTAGCAAAGACAAAGCATGAACAATATTCAGTGAGCAAAGACGACTGAAAGATGATCGCCACATTCTTATAAACAGCCAGCCATATAGACCGGCAAAATATTCATAAACCCCGGCCCCTTGGCCGGGTAAAGTGATACAAGAACAAACGGCGCGCAGGCCGGAGAAAATTTTAAAGAAATAAAGCTTTAAGCATTGGGAGGGGCTTCGGTGTTAGTTGCCGCCTGTTCGAGCTCAATGATGGGCGCTTGATTCTCCAAAGAGTCCTTCTTTGTTGTCTCGTCTTCAGGGGCTGGAGCTTTAGATGCATCCACCTCAATTGGTTGTAGCGCCACCACCTCTTCTTCCTCTTCAGAGCTGGAGTCGGCCGCCTCGTGTTCACCAGCCGCCTACTGCATGATCATTCGGTTGTACTCTTTAGTACAAGCGTTGAACTTCTTATCCCAAGCGGCATACTGAGCTTTTGGGAAGAGGGCTGTCCAGGTCATCTTCATGATTTGAGCCGAGTCCTCCATCATAACTTGAGCCAAAGCCATCTTTTCAGCCTCGGCCTTAGCTTTGAGATCTTTGGTGATGGCCTCTTCCTGCTTTTGGAGGCGCTCCTTGACACTCTCCAAGGATTTCTTAAGAGTTTCATGTTGGTGCGCCATATGCTTAAGAGGCTTCAGCTCCTCTCGGAGATCTTTGATAGTCGCCTCCAGCTCATTGTTCTTCTTTTTGGCCGCCTCCAACTCGATGCGGACAGTCGAAGTGGCCTGCGCCTGATAATAAAGAATATCAGTTGTCAAAATTTCATTTTGGGCAATTTGAAACATTGCCTTATCAACGTCAGAGGCGACCATAGCTTTAGTAGCCTTTACCTCTTTGTTCTTGGCGCTGATTGGCCTGCGGAGGCCGAGTACTTGCAGCATGGTCTGAAAATAGGAAAACAGGCGTCATATTTGAAAATAGCAGGCGACACACAAAGTCAACATTTAGAAAAAAAAAATTCTAAGTCTACCTCGAAAAGGAGACCCATGATGTCGTCTAGGTCAAGGGTGTGGACTCCCTTGACCGCATCCCTCTCCTCTTGAGGGACGACCTTAATCATAGACTTGGCCATTTGGACCAAGTCTGGTTCTTGAGGGCCGCCGGCATTCAGAAAAGAGAAACATCAAAGACATGAAGAAAGCAATGAAGAAATAGTTAAGTCTAGAAGAGCAGTTTATACTTCTTGGCGGCCGACTGTCCCTAAGGACCTGTGACGGTTTACCCACACTTTGTGGGATGATTGACTGTTTTTCAGCCGACTGTTTCCTGGCAGATCCAGGCGTACTCGCAGCAGTCGTCTTCCGAACTTTTGAGTCTGGCTGTTGGGAGGAAGAGGGTTTGGAAGTGCCCGCCTGCGAAAAAGATGTATGGTCAATACTAATAAAAGCAGGTTTTCAAGACAAGTTCGAAGGCTCGGAGCTTACTATGGGCGACTCCTTGGCAGGAAAATCAGAAGAGGTCCGCTTCTGATGCATGATGGAGGTCCGCAATAAGGCGGCCGCCTTCTTAGATGCAAAAATGTGGTCCATAGCCTCAACTGAAAATGAGCACCACAAAGAGTTAGAATTTTTTTTTGAAAACAAAGCCAAAGATGTGTGCATATGCTCAAGAGGTCGGCTACCTCTGGAGGACCGACTGCTAAGGCCGCAGGAGGCCAGAAAAAAACTCATCATAGAGCCATTGAAACTCTGGGACACAGTTTAGGGGCACTTGCTCTCGTACCCCACTAGTAGAGTTTGCCCTAATCTCTACTTTAAAGAGTCCTCGGTCAAGGATCTCTTTCCTAGCTTTGCGGGGAACAAGCGGCATGCTGCGACCGCCTGCTAGAAGAGGCGGATCCTTGTTCCACCTATTGTAGCGCTTGTTCAGCAGCTTGTCAGGGCTGGCAATGGTGAGGAAGGTGTTTCTCCAATCCTTCCATTTATTTTCTTTGCCCCTCGTCATCAGATAGCCTTTGTGGCTCGTTATTTGGTACCAGCCGGTACCGCTTGCTTTGGGGCTCCGGCTAAGATAGTTCATATGGGTGAACGCCTCAAAATTCGGCTCCACCCCATGCATTTCACATCCGGCTACATAGCCAAGGATGTTGAACCAGGAATTTGGGGCTAACTGCCATAGCCCCACCTCGTATCCATCGAGGATTTGTTGAACAACCGGGTGCAAGGGAAATCGCAGACAAGCCTTAATGGCCGCCTCGTAGCAGCCAAAACAGGCGCCCCCGTAGCTAGTCCCCACGGGCCAGACAACTGTATCCTCAGCATCCGGCACAAATACTTGAAAATCAGGACCCATCACATGGTCCGATAGAAAAGAGTCTATTCGTTCTTTCATGGCATTGATCCGACCCTTTGGGACATGACAGTAGTAAGGAGTATTCAACTCCCTATGAGAGGCGGATGGTTCCGACCAGCCGTCCCCCTTTTCAGCCGCATGAGAAAGTCTCGCCTCATGCAAACGAGAATGCCTTTCCTCCGAGTTTATAGAGAGGCGGCTTGAAGAGCTAGAGTCAGACTCACTATCAGAAGAGTCCGACTCCTCCCCTCTCCCTGAGGGGGCCGACCCCTCTTCTTCTTCAAGGGCCGTCTGCTGACTGGCCAGGTCAACAGTGAAGTGGGAAGGGGCTACCTTAGCTCCCTCCTCAGATCTCTCGGCAGAAGGGCCACCTTGGGTCCTTGCGGTATCAGGCGGCTGGTACGACAGCTCACTAATCTGAACCCGGAAAGAGGAGCCATCAAAGTTCTCAATCCTCTTGGTCTTTTTTGTTCTTGCCATACTGTCCTGCATAGATACAAAGACAGTTGGATTTCGGGACTTGCGCAAAGTTTGAAGTACCGCAGGGCAGTCGGCACCCCTAGTCCTAGACTCAGCCGTCCCCGACGACAGGCTGATTGCTAACCTAGGTCGTGCCGGATACTTTTGAGGTCTCATTTTCAAAAAAGAAAGAAAAAGTGCAAAAGCAAAAAGAATGAAGGAACAGACGGTTACCTGAAACTTAAGTTCTGAAGGAGAGCTTGATCGAACAGGCGCCTAACAAAAGCAGTTGGCCTGTCAGAAATAATCGGCAGGTCAAAAGTGGCAAAGTGTCAGAGCTCAAGTTCAAGGGTCCGAGAGTTCTCTTGAAAAGTTTGCAAATGTGAACAAAAGACTTGGTCAACATGCCCTTATATAGGGCAAAAGGAGAATGCGAAGGGTCGCTTCCAAATTCAAAAAACGAGCGGGAAAAATGCTCGGCCCGTCATAGGGCGACACTTATAGCAAGTCGTCGCCTGTTACAGGCCGACACCTGTCACAGGTGACATGTGAACAGTCACGTGCCACCTGTGAGGGGCAAATGATTAGGGGATTTTTCCCTACCAATCATCATCTGACAAGTGGACCATTCAGGCTCTACCAAGTGTCCGCCACATGGACCAATCGGAGCCTGCCACGTGTCAAGTGTTGACCAGTCCACCTTGGACCTCTTATGCTACGACACGTGGCCTCCCCCCATGCCAAATGGGAAAACTGGCCACCTAGGCCCAAAGTCTTGTGGAAGCCCAATCAGCCCTAGGTTGACCTAAACCTAGGACTGGCACGCATCCCAAGGCATATAAATACCTTCATTAATCCTCATTAAAGGGGGTTATGAAAATTAATTACACTCACCTAAACACTTAGATCACTCCTCACCTAAAGGAACCAGATCTCCCAACCTTTATTTTTCCGCACTATTCACTCATATACGTTCTAACTTGATCGTCGGAGCCGTAACTCCCACCACAAGGAGTCTCCGTTGTTTTGTAGGTACAGGCGCAAGGATACCAGTCCCGGAATTGTAACTCTCCCACAGAACATCAAAAAACCCCGAAACACAAGGTACTCTGTCTTGTAATATAATTACTATCTTCTTGCAGATTTTTTTTAATAAATAAAACTAGCTGGTCACTAATTTATAATGTTTACAACTCGAAAAATAAACAAATTAATAATAGTTGTCTAACAAATTTAATACGTATATTTATTATTGTGATTTTGATATTTATTATTTTAAAAATAAGTTAGAATTGATGTATAATTTAAAATTAAGTAATACTTTTAACGGTTTTTAGTAGATTCTGGTTTCGATTTAGGGTACCTTGATATTTTGCTCACCCCTAATTCCGTATTTGTTTGAGTGAAATGTTTTGACCTTTTATAAATTATCTAAACTGTTAATTTGTCAAGTCACATTTTAAAAATTTTAGCCAATGAAGATAAAATCCAATTAAATGAGGTGTAGTGGATCTGAGTCCCTGTCTAACAGGGGGAACCTCTCGGTGATGTTATTCATATGATATTACTGGATTATACAGATAGTGAGGAATTTCACTAAATCTTAATGAAGCGAGTATTAATCAAACCGTGTCTGAGAAATTGAACCTTAAACATAAGACACATGTATTGAACCTTAAACCTCGACCATCACTTACACAAAATACTAACGACAAAAGGAGAATTTGGACATAAACGTAGCCGATAATTTTAATAATCCCAACTAGAGGCTATTTACCTAGAATTTGGAAATTGATTTCGAGAGTGGGGGAAGGGAGAGGGCCTGTTTTGAGGGTCGAGGTTGGTTGGGTTAGTGGTTTTAGGGGTGGGGGAGAGTTGGAAGGGTGGTAGAGGGCCGACCGGCTGTTTGGTGGTCAAGGTGGGGTGGTCGGCCGGTTTTCAGAGAGGTTAGGGTGGGGGTTAGGGTTTGACGGTAGGGGAAAGGGTTGCTGAGAAATTTTGGGTTTATTATTTATTTTTTATGTTATTTATTCTTTAGACTAATTATGTGTTGACACCTAGTTATTAAAACCAAAAGAAAAAAAATTTCATAAGTTAACAAGTATCAAAGTTGGGATTGTTAAATAATAATCCTTAATTGGGATTATTCTAGTTAAATAGCCATAGTTGTTGATATTATCAAAATGAAATTTTTCTAAAGAAAATAAAAAAAAACTAGAGAAACAAAGGCTAAATTAGAATATTAGAAACTAATCAAAAAATGGTCCAAAAATATCATAAAATGTGACATAAATGTCACTTATCAGTTATCACTTTCCCTACTACATTTCCACATCCACCTCGACGTACTCCAACAGTCCAACCTATCCTTGCAAAGTTGCAAGTAGTAGCCTAGTCATGTTTGATAGTATTTCTAACTAGACCAGCAATCTACTTTAAAGCTAAAGCCCCCAATGTCTAAGGTACATCCAATCTAGGATATTGAATCCAAACTGGAACCTTAGATAGAACTTTAGCCCTTAGACCAATCTTACGATCCAGGATCCCATTCCTTCATAACAATAAGTTTCCCGTCAAATAGAATAGGTCCTGCAACCATAGCCTAATCCTTCCCCTCATTAGTGTGGAATCTCACCATGAACACTCTGTTTGAGAGAAGTGAAATCTTATCAATTCCATATTTCCCCCAAACACGTCTAATGAACCCATTCACAACAGAAAAAGCAAGTCGACAAGCCAAAATACAGCATACAATAGCAAACCCTCCAAAAATCAATCCTCCATTTTTATGCACACCTTAGAACTAATAGAAAAATCAGTATGATCAACATTATGAGCAAAGTTGGTCAATCTTTAACCGTCATCAACATTCCCCTTAAACAGATAAGGGTGCTAATTGGACCCATTCCCCCTAATTTCTCGAGACTTCTCATCGACCCAATAACCCCATGGTTTAATTTTCAGAATCAATTTGAATTTCAGGATATTGAATAATCGCACTATGCATATTGGAAAACAAATTAGGGGAAAAATTTGTATGATTCATAATTTCAAAATTTACCTACATTGCCACCTTAGTAGTGTTCATCACCTTGAACCATTCATTCAATCATTTTATTTGAGATTCTTTCTCTCTATTGGTACCTTCATTAACGGTAGATCATCAAACTTAAGAAGAAGCAAGCTAGGTTTCCTCCGACATAACCTCAGATCACTCGACTTAGACTTCTTCTTCCTCCGAGTTCTTTTGGGTTTCGTCTTCTTTTGCTTCCTTTGAGAATTCAAGCTTAAGTCTTTCCCTCTCTAGCCCTTTACGCCCTTGACCATAGCCATAAATCTAATTTCGAAGTTCAAAAAAGGCCGATTCTTGGAGTTTATCTCATAAAATCTTGGAGTTTCTCTATTAATCTTCTTGTGACTTACACAGGGAGACCTAATAATGCTTACAAGTGAACATATACCCAACAACTTCATTCTGCAGATCCTTTAATTTATTGCTCGGTGGATGCTGCTAGATTGTTTGGAGATGATGATGTTCGTCAATTGATTTTTGGAGAAGAGATGAAGAGAGAGCCTGAGAGTAGATTCATAAAAGGTAAATTTAATTTCTAGGAAGAATTTTATTATGTAAAAAATCAAATTGAAAATTTGAATTTATACCGAACAATATTTAATGTGTTCATTTTTTAAAGTGTGTAACCTTTTTTTTTAAGAAAATTTTGCATTTGGCTTAAAGGGTTTTGATGTCAAGTACTTTTGTTCAACTAAAGGGCTAAAGACCATATATAATTCTATCATTAGCTATTTTAATGTGAACTATAAAGAGGAAGATGATGGATAGAACATTAGAATCTAAGCGATGGAGATAGCACAAGTACAACAAAAACTTAAAATGTTGGGTCAATTTACTTTAATTTTTTTTTTTTTTTGGTTTGACAATATGAGAGTAACTGTTCTTTATTATTTATAACTGGTTACAGCATACATTGATTATAATTTTTATGCTCTTGACCCAAAAAAAAAAAAAAAATTATACTTTTCATGCTGTAAATTCTACTAATGAAGATTTATATCTATGTAATTATATATGCTTTTGATGTACGGAGTATTTTGCAAGCTGTAAATTCTACTAATGAAGACTTTCATTGTGTTATATATATTATAATTTATCAATGATGATTTAACATATTATATTGCAATTGCCGTTACAATGCATACGTAACTTAAAATAAGCTATGGAGAAAAAATCATCTAATTTTTATACAGTGGACATATAAATATATTTTAAAAATTAACCATTTACTAACAACACTTACTCAACAATGAACCATGGCACCAAATTTCAAACCACATAATTAATACAAATCCTATGGCTATCTAAATATTTAACCAAAAAAAAAAAAAAAGATAGGGGTTGATGAATTTATAGAGTTATAAAATTAAAAATTGTTATTAAAAAAAACATTTGATGAATTTAGAGTATAATAAGTGCTTATATAATTATACATTGTATTATCTTAAAAACTTAGGATACGATGGAGGATTTTTTTTTAAATTTATGATGATAGAATTTTGTAGAAAAATGTTTACAGTGGTAATTTGGGAAAGTGAAATTTATCACCCAAAATCCCTTTTTACTTTATATATACGATATATAGGAATAAAAAAAAGCATTTGATGAATTTAGAGTATAATAAGTACTTATATATTTATATACTTTGTATCATCTTAAAAACTTAGGACACGGTGGTGGATTTTTTTAAAATTTATGATAATTTTTTAGAAAAATGTTTTTAGAGTGGTAATTTGGGAAAGTGAAATTTAACACCCAAAACCCCTTTTCACTTTATATATAGGATTTTTAATGCCACCCCAATATTCAAAATCCACCCTATTATACGGAGACAAATTCATTTTTTTAATTACACAAATATATATATACTACACCATACAATCATAAACAAATTCTCTTATGTATGGTTATCTAGCTTCGTCTAATCAATTTTAAATCGTAAATTCACTTTAGTATTTTATTTTTCATCAACACAAATTTTTAAGTGATCCATTAATCTTTATTTATTTAGAGATATTGGAATGATCTATTAATCAGTTGACTGCTTTTCGCCTTTATCTTACTAGACCCTACAGGTATGTATACAGTAATTTTGCTTTAATTTTGGTAATGTGAATGAGCATGGATATTTAGGTGAATTGAGACTTTTTTTTGTCTGTTGTATTGGACATGTTATACAATATGTCACTTTACATTGTATAGATATAAAATAGAATTATACTATGTAACATATAATTATTAAGAATTTTGATTGATAGTTTTTATATATTGTTTAATTACTTACGAAAACGAAGTATAAATATAAGTCTACACATACAAAATAAAATGGGTGAATTTGAAAATATAAATATAAATGATAATGTATAAAACATATTCATCAGCCTCAACTATCATTTTAAGCTTTTGGTTGAGTAGGTTCACTAACAATAAGTATAAGTCAACAACTTGGATAAAATAAAACATGTCAATGTAAAACTACTAACATGAAAAACTATATTGTTAGAACTTAATTTATTAATTGATGTTTGTTCAAAATATAATATCGGTTCTAATATATTTCCTTCTTGGTTATTGTATAATTAATAGATAAGAATGGACATAAGTACAAGTAATTATCGATTTAGAGAGATTTTTGCAACATAAACAAGCTAGATTAGCTGTTAGGCGAAGGTTACTATTCAAACGCACTACAAACCATGAATATCCTATTTTCAAGCGACGTCGTTACTTATTGAAGAAAGAAGCACGATCATGACGATGCAATTACGTTGATCTACACATCAATATCAAGATGTGACACGTGAAGTGGAACAATTACCCAATGAGATCAATATGAATGGTACTTATAAAAACCATTAATGTTTACTATAGAATACTGATACCTTGACTAAGGATTATATTAAAAGTTTATAAACTTTGATTCCATAAGGCTCTCTTAATAATGGGATAGAATATGGTGCTAGACATGATGAGCAAATTGTCGCGGGGAGAGGTAACCACCTTGCCAAGCTACTTAATCACACACATTATTGATATCAGCATTGTTAATTTGAGATTCACTCAAATAAATCATTTGCATGCAGAAGTGACTCATCAATATCGTAGAGGTGAGTTTGATAGACGTTGGGAGTTTGGACCTAGAACAATTGTGTGTCCTAATTGTAAGGCCCTTATGTGGATAGAAGAAAGGGTAAAGGGTAGCAGTAAAACACACCCAAGGTTCTATCATTGTTGGCAAAGTGGGCAAGTTAAATTTCCGCTTTTATCTTTGACACCGCCATTTCTAATGTCAATTTTTCCATATGAACAATTTCGAAACAATATTAGAGCTTTCAACTCTCTGTTAGCATTCACCTCTATGGGCGGTCGGATTGATAACACAGTTAATGATGGTAGAGGTCCCTATGTCTATCGTATAACTAAGGACAAATTAGTGAAAATTAACAAAAATGAAGCAAATAAACAACTGTATAATCTAGACTGAACAAGTAAAATTCTTGAAAAAAGCAAATTTTTTTTTACAACTCAAAATTCTGGAAAATAAGCAAAATTACATCCACCTAATTCGTATATAACAAAAACTTACTTTTTTTTTCTTTCATATGTAAAACAAGAGATTTCGATTCTTCATTAGGATCTTTACTTAAATCAATTTGGCGATTCAAGATTTCTAGGCTTTCAAGTCAAAATCGAACAATAATACAAATAGAAGAATCAACTTAATAACTAAAACTAACATCAACTTAATAACTAATCAAAAAACGAAAATCAAACTAAAATCAACGAAATTCACCTTGACGAAGAATCAATGAAGTTTAAAGAAGAATTGATAAAGAATCAGAGCAAAATAACAGAGAGGAAGAGAGCAGATATTAGAAAAATTGTAGGAGGAGAGAGAAAACGATAGAAATTTATTTTTGAAAAAATATTAGACCAGAATAATGGTAGCCATTGGATGCAATTGATCCAACGGTTGTAATATGTCCTAACATATACCAGGTTCCCACATAAGAGGTATGGTCTTATATGACTCCGTTTATATATATATATATAGGACCAGGTTATAATGAGAACCAATCCTATAATTAGAAACTAGGAACTAACCTGGACCGTCAGATCTAACACCAAAAGCGCACGATCTAACGGCCCAAATTAAATCAGCGATTTTCACTTTCATGAGTTTCTCTCTCCTCTCATCCGCGAGTTTCTCTCTCCTCAAGCATTTTCTCTCTCCTCCATTGCAACGAGTCCTCTGGATTCTCCATTGAAGCGGCTTTCGAGTTTTCTCTACTCCAATGAAGCAGCTTCTGCGGTAAGATATTTGTTTTTTTCTTTATTTTTTTTAAAAAATTAAATCACGAATTCCATTTTCATTGGTTTTATCGTTAATTGTTTTTGTCAATTTAGGGCTCTTTTTATCTGGATTTATAAAATTTGATAATGTTTGAAGTTTATTGTGCTTGAATTAGGTATAATTTGATAATGATTTCAATTCAACGTTATAATTTCTTCTCTTTGGATTTTTTTTTTCAATTTAAGGCTCGATTCTTTTTTTTTTTTTTTTTTTTTTTTTTGCAGAATTTAAGTCTCGATTCTGATAATTTTTGCTCGAAATTTGGCGGATTCATTTTATTCAGTTCTCGAAATTTGGTATTTGTATTTCGCTAATTTGTGCTTAATTTCATCTGAATTTAAGCAAAATCAAGTAAATGCACACTAACTGTTTGATAAAATGTCCCAATGAATCCTATTATCAAATTTACATTTTACTTTACCAGTTCTTCATGGTGGTGTTCTCTGCTGATGGTGGTGTTGATGTTAGTGAGTTTCATTTAACTGATTGTTTCAGTTAGGAGAATTTCCACCTCTCTGTTATATTGATTGTTGCTTATTAGCCTTTCTGATCTTCCAGTTTAGGTCATTTGATTCAATGCCTTATTTCATTTAGACTCATACGTTATCATTTATATATTTAGTTACCGTTTCCTATGGAGTGCCTATATGCTGATCCTGAACGCAGGGTAAATTCTTCTTTGTCATTAACTATCATTTGCTGAGTTTACTGCTAGTTTCTCAATACAGATACTTATTGAAATGCTTGTTATTACAGGCATATGATTTATTGGGGTTGTACTATGGTCTTGGTCGGACATTCTTCAATCCTGCCAGTGTATAATATTTCAACCATTTTTCCTGAAATATTGCTTACCCCCAAGTTAAATCATGTTTTTAATCAATAATTCACTTGGTTTTAATCTGACAGACAAAGGTTTTCTCAAGGTTTGAATCCCTGAAAATGGCTATGGAGAACTATACAATTCAAGCTACACCTAACGACAGAAGTAGTGTTTTGCAACAGGTTGATTATGAATTTATACATTTACCCTAATGAAAGATCTTATTATTCGCCGGGCAAAACAGGGAATGTAACTTGACCCTTGTATTTTTCTTCCAGGGAGGAATGTTTGTCTTTAAAGGGAAGAAACTGTTGTATGCTCGGAAAGATGAAGGAATCGGAGACCATGCCCCATTAGATGATGTTTTTAGTGCTTGCAATGTGCCAGTTGCATAAAGCTCGTGTAGGTTGTAGTCCATGCAATCTACATTCTGGCGCTAATCAACATTGTTGCTGCAGTACCTGGTAAACACAGAATGCTTTCATTACTTATATAGTGCAATTCCCTACATTTTAGTTAGCAGCAAATGTATTTGCAGGATTAAAACACTGCTGTAAAATAACTCTTCAGTACATACGATGAACTAGGAACCTCTTTTTCTTAGCTATTAATTAATTCACTCTGCATATGTTCAAGTCATGTGGCTCTCTAGTGTCAGTCAGTACCAAACATTATCTTGCATGGACACTCAACATCTAAACTCTTAAACATAATTCAGCCTAAAATTTTGAAGATAATTGACAAACATTCTAAACTACTAACATATTTACAAGGTTTTGCTTTATTTAGGAGTTGATACTAGTAATAGCTTCTGGAATGTTGTCTGGTAGTTTTTTACTGCCAAGAGATGGTTTCAAATTTTAATGAAAATTGCTAACTGGAATTGATTTTTGTAAAAAGAAAATAAAATAAAAGAGTAAATCTAGGAAAATAGCTATGCTGATGAGAGATGAGCTCTATGAAATAATCTTATTATGTAATAGTTGCTTGTTCTATATTTAGATTATCGATTATGCTTTAGATTGTTACTAGGTGTACTAAAACCTATTAGCTCAAGTGGTAGAGCACTATGCAAATGCATAGGGGATGTAGGTTCAATTCCTACATAGGTTGTCTCTAAAACTAAATGAAAAACGCTCAAAGTAAATTAAACAGCATTGAAGTAAATGAAAAACACTCAAAAGTAAATAAAAAACACTCAAAAGTAAATAAATCAAAAACAGTTGAGGTGAACTGGAATTGCAGGAATTGCAGGAACTGGAATTGCTCTAGATGCTTGTCTTCTCACAAAGCATCTAAAAACATTCGGTGACATTCAATGGGAGATAACAAGCAAGGTTTGGGTGGAGCTGTTATGTGATGCTGCTATGCTTTGTTCACCCAAGTTCCATGGCGTGCAATAAAGCAAAGGCGGGGAATTCTCACGTTAGTGTGGTTGTTAATAGCTCATCTTGGTTTACATTGGGTTTGAAAATACAAAAGATGAATAAGGTTGGAAAATGTAGATTCCTATAGTAGTTGTCTAAATTAAATAAAAAAGTATTTAAAGTGAATAAAAAAGACTTTAAAGTAAACCTATTAGGCCAAGTGGTAGAGCACTATGCGGATGCATAGAGTTGTAGGTTTGATTCCTACATAGGTTACCTCTAAAAGTAAATATAAAACATTCTAAAGTAATTCAAAACATCTCAAAAATATATCAAAAGCAAATAGTATTTACTTAAAAGTAAATAATATTAACTCAAAAGTAAATAGTATTTACTTAAAAGTATATTATATCTACTCACAACTATTCAGTCTAGGGTGCACATTGCTAAAAACAAAAAGCAGGGTATTAGTTTACCAACATGTTTATATCTTTATTCCTTAGATAAGTGACCTTGAGTTTCTAGTAATAAAAGTAGATACAAAATAAGTTAAAGTAAATAAAATATTTATTAAAGTAAATAGAAATGAAATTCACCTTCTCTACTTCTATAATAAAAAAATTGCTATGAAGAAATGCTTATTGACAATCTCTAATTGCTATGAATGCTTAAATATCTAGTATAAGTGATAGAACCTTCTGTCATACCTTTAATCCTTGGATAAGTGAGCTTGAGTTTGTAAGTAAAAAAAGTAGATACAAAATTAGTTGAAGTAAATAAAGTATATCTTAAAGTAAATACAAATCAACCTACGTGGGATTCGAACCCACATCTTTTGTGCATTTGCACAATGCTCTACCTCTTGAGCTAGTAGGCTAGTATTATCAATCTATTTAAGTAGTACTAATTGTATAGAGAAAATAAGTCATGCAAATGAAGAATTGAGCTTGTAGGCTAGTCTATGTAAAACATTCACAATAAATAAAAAATTACTCAATAGTATACCAAATAATCTTAAAAGTAAATAAAATAATCTATAAAGTAACTGCAATAAAGCCTTTGGTTATGGTAACATAGTTTTGTTCTTTTATTTCGTATCTGGGTAGGGGTTGGAGTTGGAGATGGGGCCTGTCACTGTTTGGTGATAAAGTGTTGAACTCAAAATACCTCAGCTCAAAAGTAAATATAAAAGGCTAAAAAGTAAATTAAGACATCATTAAAGTAAATAAATAATATTACTTCTGCTCATGCTTCTGCTGCTCCTGCCTGGCTGCACTCTTGGATTCGAACCCACATCTTTTGTGCACTTGCACAATGCTCTACCTATTGAGCTAGTAGGCTAGTGTATATTGTCGAAGTAAAGAAAATTACTCAAAAAGTAAATATACTCTCTGAATCCGGGATGATTAAGTAGCTTCTGAATCCGAGATTTCTGCAGCATATATATCAAACAGCTCATTCGGAGGGTAGTAGCAAAACACGCTTGATTGCTGTTAATATCTTTAACTATTAGTACAAAGAGAGAATCCTATATACAACATACCCAGTTAAGAAATTTTGGCTATGATGTATGAAGCATGTTTCCATATATTCTAAACGAACCCCTTATATCCCTATATCTTGGTAAGAAAAGAGTGGTTCTGAAGAGAGTATTGCAATCTAATAGAGCATTTTGATTAACAAAACACCAGTAGAAGAATTAAGATTATCAATGTAGTGTACATCTAAACAGAAAACAACTCCGATATGACTCTAATAACAAAGTAGCTTAGATATGTCATAGTAAAGGGAGCGTACATGCCAATACGCCATCCACCTGAAATGTCTCTGGACCCCCAACAGTGGCCCTGATCTCCTTTAGGGAAGGATTACTCATTTACTCCAATCAAGAACACTGTTCCAACCCCCACCCCCCCCCCCCCCCCCCAAAGATAATTATATTCTAACAAAGATCAATTAGTGATTCACCTTTAAACAGGAAAATCCCAATCATACCTGAGCAGGAAAACCTGAATCAGTGGCATTCATCTTCACTTCATCAGATAATTTGTGTTGAGGATCCATGGAAAAATGTTCATAAAATTGTTTAGAAGGGAAGTTATTAGAAACCATATTGTCCCACAAATGCTTATAGAACTTCAATTGTAGCCTGAAAGAATTAAAAAAAAAAGTAAATAAACGAAGGGTATTGTCAAACTAACAAGCTAATATAAGTAAGGCCTTGTGTCATATCTTAGTAAATACCTTCCATTTCTGTATTGTGGTTCAGCAGGAAGCATTGGTTGACCATGCGTCTTTGTATCAACTAATGTTAACTTTCTTCCTTCCCCATTATCAGGCATCCGGAGTTGATCAATCACTCCCACCATCCATAAACCTTGAACAAGGCCAACTCTGATGGTATAACAAATGTGATCAAAATCAGAAACTTTCTTCTTCCTATTGTTCCCAAACAAGCCCATGCTAGAAAAAATCCACGGCCGGGGGCTGGTTTATAGAGATCCATTGAAGTAAAGGACAGTTAAAGAGAATTTAATCTAAACGGCGATATAATCTCTTGTTCTTTGATAAATGCCTTGTAATGTTAACACATACATGTATTAATTTGATTCTTGCATTAGATACACAACTGACATGATATATCAACGTAACATCTGTATGTATAACCGAATAAGTAATATTAAAAAAGGGAATATTGCTTAACAAACGTTTCAAAAGAGTACCTCATAACAATTGGAAGCTAAAATAAAATAAAGGAAACAAAAGGGATTGTGAACAGCCAATACCATAAGTTATTCCAGTTTGCCAAAAACAACAACAAAATATAAGACCAAGATATTATATAAAAAAATATAGCCAAAATCTACTTTGACTTGCAAATCTACTTCCATGAACATGTTCAGTACACTTACCAGTTACCACAGAGGTGCCTAAACAACTGAGCCACTTTCCAAGCTACATACAGTGATAAAAGTATAAACTAAGGTTTATTATGCAAGTCGTTAATGAATTGCACCAAATGAGGACTGCCAATCTGTTTTAAAGACCTTTTATCAGATACTCTACGTGTAATAGCTAACAAAACTTTTGCAGACTATACAATCAGATACTCTACTATGTTGCTTGCACAGTTGCACTTCAACAACAATGTTGGTTGCAGCAAGATAACCAAATTTAATACAAAACTCAATCATTATCATCAACTCAAAAGTAAAAAAATATAAGCTCAAAAGTATAAATAGTTTAGGCTCAAAAGTAAATAGTTTAGGCCACGTGAGGAAGTGAAGGATGTTAGCTTACCTTCCTCTAAGTAAGGACCTGACCTTTGTAATGAGCAATTGTAGCTTTCAAATTACTTCAGAAGCCGATTGTACCTTAGCTTCCTTGAATGATTGAACACCTCATTATATCCCTAACCAAATCTAGATTTTGAAGCCACAATCAAGCACCAATATAAATTACTTCAGAAAAAAAAAAAAAAATCAAACCAGAATGCTGCAAATTTAGCAATTAAAATGTATAAACTATATCAAACGAATTATAATTATTACAACCAAATAACAATAGAACATAAAATTACTACCAAAACAATATGGAATCATAAATCTGATTAAAATAAGCGAACAAAAAAATCAATCGAACAAAAATTATCAAAAATGAACCTTAATTTCAACAATCTAACTTGAAAATATGAAAACATTTAATTGCAAAATCCCTAAAATATGAAGTATAATCACAAATACAGAAACAAATAATTGGGAAAACCCTAATTTTCGCAATCAAATTCGCAAAAACTTGTTTCAAAATCGAATTGAATCAAAGCAACAACAAAAATGAAAATAAATCAACTTACCTGCCCATTAATTTTCCTAAGCAACAATAATCAGAGATGAGAATTTGCAAAATTGATGACACGAAATCGAAATAGAGAATTTGCAAGAGGAGAGAGAAAATGCAGAAGAAGAGAGAGAGAAAATGAAGCAACGTATGAGTTAGGACGAAGGTCAATCAACTCGTAAATTACAAAAATGCCCTTAATGAGGCGGGTGGAATGTGAGCTGTTTCGGGTGTTTTTAGTCCCTCGGGAAAGTTACAATACAGAGTATGCGTGCTTGACTTCTATACCTGCAAAACCACGAAACTCCGGTTGGGTGTATTTCCGCCTCCAACGATCAAATTAGTATGATTCTGGATGGGTAAGTGATTAGGGGATTTTTCCCTACCAATCATCACCTGACAAGCGGATCATTCAGCCTCTGCCAAGTGTCCGCCACATGGACCAATTGGAGCCTGCCACGTGTCAAGTGTTGATCAGTCCACCTTGGACCACTTATGCTACGACACGTGGCCTCCCCCCATGCCAGATGGGAAAACCGGCCATCCAAGCCCAAAGTCTTGTGGAATCTCAATCAGCCCTAGGTTGACCTAAACCTAGGACTGGCACACATCCCAAGGCATATAAATACCTTCATTAATCCTCATTAATGGGGTCAAGAACATTAATTACACTCACCTAAACACTTAGATTACTCCTCACCTAGAGGAACCAGATCTCCCAACCTTTACTTTTCCGCACTATTCACTCCTCATACACGTTCTAACTTGATCGTCGGAGGCGGAACTCCCACCACAAGGAGTCTCCGTTGTTTTGCAGGTACAGGCGCAAGGATACCAGTCCCGGAATTGTAACTCTCCCGCAGGACATAAAAAAACCCCGAAACATTTTAACGTCGTCTGTGGGGAGAGTACTTTCGAGATGGCATCACAAACTGTACCGAATCAGAGCGAGACTCGTCCTATGGACGACCCTCAGGTCTATAGTGACCAGGATACTAACAATGAGGTCGAGGTTGAGACTCATACGGCCCCAGACGGGACCTTACGAGTTCGACGAACTCGTTCCTCTGAAAAGAAGGAACGAAAAGATTGCCAGGTTGGATCTAGTAAACCTGCCGGCCAGCCGCTTGATCATCAACAGGCGGCCGAGGGATCTGCTCCCATCACTAGAAGTGAACTCATGATGATTAGGGGATTTTTCTCCCACCAATCGGAATGCGCCACGTGGGCCAATCAGGTCCTGCCAAGTGTCCCCCGGTTGGACCTCTCAGGGCTTGCCACGTGGCACACGCTTATTCGTCCACCTTGGACCTATTATGTCATGACACGTGGCATACTCCATGCCTAATGGAGAAGTCGGCCACCTAGGCCCAACTTCCGAGGGAAGCCCAATCAGCCCAAGGTTAACTTAAACCTAGGATTGGCACGTTTCCCGAGGTTATAAATACCCCCCTTAATCCTCATTAAGGGGGATTACGCAGATTACACACATTAAACACTCTCACCTAGAGAGACCCAATCACTTTAATTTCCGCATTAATTACTCCTTAATCAAGTACTAACTTGACCGTCGGAGGCGGATCTCCAATCATCCGGAGCATCCGTTTGTTTTGCAGGTACAGGCGTCCGGTTCCAGTCTCGGAATTGTAACTCTCCCGCAGGACATCAGAAAACCCTGAAACATTTTGGCGCCGTCTGTGGGGAGAGTACTTCTGAGATGGCATCCACGTTTGTACCGGCTCCTGAAGAGAGGCGTCCCTTGGACGACCCTCTAGTTCAGTCGGACCACGATACTGAGAATGAATTTGAAGTTGAAGCTCACACAGCTTCAGACGGGACCCTAAGGGCCCGGCATAACCGTCATACCGAAAGGAGGGAACGGGAACATCTTCAAACTGGAAGTGAGCCAGCAGGCGCACCGCCTGTTCGGCAGCAGCCGACTGATGGGTCTGCTCCCATCACAAGGAACGAACTCATGACCTTCATGAGGGACTTCAAGGGAGAAATTCAAGAGTCGATCAACAAGAAGCCGCCTGCTCTGGACGAGGAGCAGTCGGCTAAGAAACCCTCCACTTCACGGAAGAGGAAGCCAGTTCAAGGGCGAGAGGCGACCCCTCATCCTAAATCTAGGAAGTGGGAGCCACCTGCCCTTGATTTCACAAAATACCATTTTCCTACTCCAGGAAAGAGGAAACCTGTTCGTCATATTCAGGCGGACGGGTCGAGGAAAACATACACAGATGCTCGGCTACTGCTAGAGCAGAAGAAGAGTGACCGATTGTCAGAGTCGGCCTCTACTTCAAACTTCCAAGACAGTCTGCGCAATACCTCGATGAGGCATACTCAGTCGTATCATGAGAGTCAGTCAGGCGGCACCTCCCGTCAGTCCGACTTTCATAGCGACTAGGCGGTACCAAACTTACCGTTTGTACCGCAACAACATTATTTTTTGCAGCCACCTCCGTTTGGTGGACATGCAGCAAAAAATGTCCAACCTATGGACTGGCAGCTACGGTTGCTTAGACTTGGCGAACAGCCGTCGGCCTTCTCCAAGGAAATTACTGAAGCCGCTCAGCCGGCCAAAGTGAAAAATGTATTAGTAGGCGCCTATGACGGCACTACTAACCCAGAAGACCATCTGATGGCATTCACCAACCTGATGTACCTTCAAGGGTTGGATGATCCCACTTGGTACAAGTGTTTCCCAGCGACTCTCAAAGGAATCGCACAACAATGGTTCGGCAACCTGCCGACTGGTTGTGTAAATAACTTCAGGAAGCTTGCTTACTTATTCACCTCCAACTTCGCCATGAACATCCCTGCGAAGAAGACGACCCTTGATTTAGGAACGATTCAGCAGGGCGAGAAGGAGGGGCTTCGTTCTTACATCAGGCGGTTTAACCTGATGAGAATACAGATTCAAGGGTTACCGGATGAAGTAGCCTACACTGACTTTTTTCAGAGGTCTCAAAGACGGGTCGACCTTCAAATTTGATTTGGTCCGAAAGAGGGTGGCGACTCTTCAAGAGGCCTTGATTGAAGCGGAAGCCTATATACAGGCGACTGATCTTTGTAGTACGGTAAAACAGTCAGAAGGGAAAAGGTCCGACAAAAGAGAAGGACGACAGAAACAGTCGTCAAACAAAGACGAGAAGAGAAAAGAGGTCTGGGCAACTGATTCCTCTAAACAGCCGGCCTAGAAGAAGAAAAAAGAATACAAACCATACTCCCCAAAGTATGCGTTTAACAAGGATAGGCAATTTATCCTAAAGGAAATCAAGGGACGGATCTCAATTGAGAAGCCGGTACCCATGAAGGGTTCTGCAAACAATCGGAACCAAGAAAAATTCTGTGATTATCATGAAGATGTTGGTCATCACACCAATGAATGCATCAGTCTCATGCGGTATCTGGACCGTCTGGCTGAGGAAGGTGATCTTGACACTTATGTCAAGAAATCTACGGGGAACACTTCCTCGAAAAAGAAGTCGACCAAAAAGAATCAACAGGCCGACAGCTCCGATACAGATGATGCAGTCGTCTACACCATTGCAGGCGGCTTCTCAGGAGGCGGCCCCACTATTAGGGGCAACAAAGACAATATCAGACGGCTAGATGTAAATTCCGTTCACCAAGAACGACCCTCCAAATATTCATTTCCTGAGATTGTCATCACTGAAGAAGATCTAGGAGGGGTAAGAGGGCCGCATGACGACCCTATTGTTATTGAATGTAAAGTGGCCAACCAGAGAGTTGGCCGAATCCTCATAGATACCGGAAGCTCCTCAGATCTCATCAGTAGCAAATGTCTGTCGAAACTAAAATATCAGACTGATTGCATACATCCGGCATCCCACCCTTTAGTAGGGTTTGAAGGAGGAGTCGTCCACCCAGTGGGACGAGTGGATTTACCCATCCGCCTGGGTGAAAAAGGGGAAGGACGACACATGGTAGTCCGGTTCCTGGTAGTAGAAGAACTCTCGGCCTACAACATGATTCTGGGACGACCAACCCTGAATAATACCAAGGCTAATATAATCCCATCTCTTATGTTGCTCAAGTTTGAGAGGGATAATGGAACAGTCGGGTCCCTAAGGGGAGATCAGAGGATGGCCCGAGAGTGCTATCTCTCGGATGTCAAGCCCACCGTTATGACCGCTGGGTCGATTGGTGGAAAAATAGACCTTGACAATGTCAAGGAGAGTGCGCCTGCTCAAGAAGCAGGCGGCAAGAAGAGAAAGGCATCCCAGACGGGGGCCGCAAGAAAAGACAGAAAATAGCAATCATTGGCAGAGGAGCGGTCGGATGAATTCCGCCCTCAGCCAGCCGGTGAGCATACGAACCTGATCTTAGATGACTCGCGTCCTGACAGAACAGTCAAAGTTGGGACGACTGCTCTAAGGGTCCTGGGTGACGACTTTCACAAACTATTGAAAGAATATAAGGACATCTTTGCATTCGAAGTCCATGAAATGCCAGGCATCAGTCCTGATCTGGCGGTACATAAACTGGCCGTGGATCCGAAAAAGAAGCCGGTAAGGCAGAAGAAGCGGAACCATGGCGAAGAAAGAAGTCAGGCGGCAGCCGCCGAAGTTAAAAAATTACTTGATGCAGGGTTCATCCGACAATGTTACTTCCCAGACTGGGTTGCAAATGTGGTGCTTGTTAAAAAGTCGAATGGCACCTGGCGAATGTGTGTAGACTACACAGACTTAAACAAGGCGTGCCCCAAAGACAGTTACCCTCTGCCTAAAATTGATAACCTGGTCGACTCAACAGCCGGCCATGCTTTGATGAGCTTTATGGACGCCTACTCTTGTTTCCATCAAATTCCTTTATGGAAGAAAGATCAGGAGAAGACGACCTTCGTCACTGATCAAGGGTTATACTGTTACACGGTCATGCCGTTTGGTCTTAAGAATGCCCCGACCATTTTCCAGCGAATGATAAACACTGTGTTCTTTGATCAGATTGGGAGAAATGTCGAGGCATATATTGATGATATGATTGTCAAGTCTAAACTTCAGAAAGATCATCTGTCGAACCTCCGAGAAACTTTCGCCACACTCAGGCGGCACCATGTCATGCTCAATCCCAAGAAATGTGTCTTTAGAGTTGAGTCTGGGAAATTTCTCGGATTCCTTATCAATCAGAGAGGAATAGAGGCGAACCTTGAGAAGGTGCAGGCGGTCATCGACATGCAGTCGCCTCGTACCATCCGAGAGGTTCAGAAGTTAACAGGTTGTCTGGCGGCCTTGGGAAGATTTCTAAGCCGATCAGGCGACAAATGCCTATACTTTTTCCAGGAAATTAAGAAGAAGGCAAGGTTTGAATGGGGGCCGGATGCTGAGGCGGCCTTCCAGATATTGAAAGTTCACTTGCATTCTTTGCCAAGGCTAGTCAACCCTTTACCCAAAGAAGTACTTTACATGTACCTGACCGTCTCTGATCATGCGTTAAGCGCTGTTCTTCTTGCTGAAAGAGACGGCTGTCAGCTCCCGGTCTACTTTGTCAGTCATGTACTGAAAAATGCCGAGTTAAGGTATCCCTTAGTGGAGAAATTTGGTCTTGCACTCTTCATGGCTGTTAAAAAATTGAAGCCCTACTTTTTGGCACATGCAATCGTCGTGTATACAGATCAACCTATCAAGCGGCCACTGACCACCATGGAGTCGTCAGGCCGAATGATCAAATGGGCCATAGAAATACAGAGCCTCGAAGTTACTTTCGAGCCTAGAAAAGCAGTGAAGGGGCAAGCCTTTGCTGACTTTATTGTTGAGATGACTCGTCCCCCTGATTCTCGAGATCCAGACCAAGTCTGGAAGGTATATGTGGATGGAAGCTCTACATCAAATGGTTGTGGAGCAGGCGTCATATGTCAGTCGCCAGAGGGCGACAGGTACGAGTATGCTCTACGTTTCAGTTTTCAGGCCTCAAACAATGAGGCAGAATATGAAGCTTTACTAGCTGGAATCCGCATGTGCAAGGCGGCAGGGGCACGAAAGATAGACGCCTGTTCCGATTCACAATTGATAGTGAGTCAGTATAATGGCAAATACGAAGCAACCCATCCGGCCATGATCAAGTATTTACAGGCGGTACGACAGGCGGTCGGATCCCTTGAAGATTTTCGTCTGACTCAAGTGCCGAGATCAAAAAACAACCAGGCGGATGCACTTTCAAAATTATCATCATCCGCTTCTTGTGATACTCCTCGAACTGTTTTTTGGGAAGTAATGGAGAAGAGAAGCATCGAGGAAGACCCTATTGGAATCCTAGACAGAAGCTCAATCTGGATGGATCCAATCAGGGCATATCTGACAAACGGTACCCTGCCGGATGATCATCAACAGGCGGCAGCACTGAAAAAACGAGCAACCAGTTTTGAAATGATAAAGGAGAACTTCAAAAAATGGGGTACCTTCAACCCTTCTTGAAGTGTGTTACTCCAGAAAAGGGGCGAGAGATACTAGACGATCTTCACTCTGGTTACTGTGCTTCCCATATAGGCGGTAGGACGCTTGCTCAACGGGCAAGGCGGCAGGGCTACTTTTGGCCTACTTTAGAAGCAGATGCAATGGAGATGGTGAAAAAATGTGACAAGTGCCAAAGGTTTGGCAAGCTAATTCACCGTCCGGCTACTGACCTCACTACCATTCATAGCCCACTACCGTTTGCTAAGTGGGGCATGGATATTCTGGGTCCATATACGCCTGCTATAGGCGGAAGGAGGTACATACTTGTTGCAGTCGACTACTTCACTAAATGGGTAGAGGCGGAGGCTGTAAAGGGAATCAAGACGAAGGATGTAATTTCATTCATTTGGAAAAATGTCATCACTCGGTTCGGGGTTCCCATGTCTATGGTTTTTGATAATGGTCCCCAATTTGAGACGCCTGTTCTCAAAAGCTGGTTGGGTGACCAAGGAATTGCACACTACTTTGCATCTGTCGGCCTTCCACAAGCAAACGGCCGGGTAGAAGCCTTTAATATAATCATCTCAGACGGTCTCAAGAAAAAGATTGAACGAGCAGGCGGCCTATGGGCGGATGAATTACCACATGTTCTCTGGGCCATTAGGACGACTGAAAAAGGGGCGACTGGAGAAACTCCATTCCTCCTAACTTATGGTGCGGAAGCTGTTCTTCCAATAGAACACTACGAGCCGACTCTTCGAGTAATGCTATATGACGAAGAGGCAAACTGGGAAGCCATGCGCCTGGCATTAGACTCATTCCCTGAAAGGAGGGGCAATGACGTCTTGCGCCATGAAATTTACTGCCTGAGAATGACTAGATCATACAACAAAAAAGTACACAGGCGTCCACTCAAAGTGGGGGACTTTGTACTTAGAAAAATGGAAGCAGTTGGTAGGGCTAATGAGTTTGGAAAACTAACTCCCAACTGGGAAGGACCCTACCGAATCTGTGAAGAGGTCAGGGACGGTACCTACCATCTGGAAACACCAGACGGCCAACCGTTGCCTCGAACTTGGAATGTAGATAATCTTAAGAAATATTTCTTTTGAATGAGGGCTACTTAATAAAGTTTACTGTTTCATTCAATTTCTTACTAAGAGGGGCACGCCTACTAACAAACAGTCGGCTACTCTCCATATTTAGTTTTCATTTTTGCCTAAGAGAGGCATGCCTAATGACAAACAGTCGGCTACTCTCCATGTTTAATTTTTATTCTTACTTAAGAGGGGCACGCCGCTTGTTTCACTCAACCGGCTACTCTCCAATTCACCAAGGCTCATGGCTAAAATGATCAGACCAGACGTCAAGCCAACTGATCAAAATATAAAAATTCAATTCGACCTGTCCCAACGTTATAGCAGGCGTCCGACGGCATCCATCCGGATGAAATTCGTCGCAGAGAGAAGCTCCCTTTTGGGTGGAACATTGTTCTATAAAATAATTACACGGCACCTATACGACTGTCTAAACAAGACAACCACGTAGCTGTTTCCCGGACAAGGATACCTCTCACTTAACTGACTAATCAGGTCAAACAAGTGTTCGCAGTAACCATCCGTGTCAACCAACCGACTGGACTACTTGGGATAAGAATAGTCGGTATCTTATGAGTTAATAGCCAACAAACATTGTCGAATAAAGGGGAGCAACCGGTACCCACCGCTTGAAACCTCTACTACTCAGTCACTCGGCGATTAGGTAACAATCACGTTTACTTGGTCACTCCTTAAAAATTTAGTATGAAACTAAAAAGGTGTTCATACAACACCTGTTCACACTAGATTAAATGTGGCGGGGAACAGTCGGCCTAGATTGCCTAAAGTCTCTAGCCTAAAAACATGACAGGTAGGAAACCACTTTCCTACTTGGTTAATTTTACAGATGACAGGACCGCCTGCCTAAAGGGGATCCAGTCTTTAAAATGGGTCGAATACCGATTGGATAAATGGCCGACTGATCGCCTAGCCTGGAAACAGACAACTAGTCGTCCAGGGGCATAAGCGGCGTGACTAACTATCCGTACCTTTCTGCAACTATCGGCCATGTAAAACAGTCGGTATAGTGTGCAATTGGATATCAGAATATTCAATACTTAAACAAATTTGAAGCAAAACAAAAATGTTCATTAAAAGAAAGCCGGTCATTAAAGACCGGCCAAATATTCAGAGCCCCGGCCCCCTGGCCGGGTAAATACAAACAAACGGCACGCAGGCCGTGGAAAGAAGACATAAAGCTTAAGAAGGGGGCAGATCTTCAATATTAGCAGCTGCCGCCTGGTCAGCACTCTTTTTGCTGGACTCGGCTTCAGCTGCATCCTTCTTCGATGCATTACCCCCAAGCGGCACAAGCGCCACTACCGGCTGCTCCTCCTCCTCCAACGCCTCTTCCCCAGCAGCCGCCAGGATCTCTTGATTATATCTATCAGAACACTGGCGGTACGTTTTTTCCCAGGAGGCAAAGTCGGCATTGGGGAAGAGGCGGCCCCAAGTCATGCGCTGGATTTGAGCAGAGTCTTCCATCATCTCCCGGACTAGCTCTTTCTTTTCTTGCTCGGCCTTTTCCGAGAGCTCCTGAGTAAGACTCTTCTCCTGGGTCACCAAGCGTTCCTTAACAGCCGCCAAGGATTTCTCCAAGGTGTCGTATGAGGACATCTTTTGGCGAAGAGGTCTAAGCTCGGCCTTGAGATTGTTGATGGTCGCCTCCAGCTCGCTATTCCTCTTCTGGGCCGCCTCTAACTGAGCCCGGATAGCGGCGGTAGCCTGCGCCTGATAATAAAGAATATCAATTGTCAGAACCTCATTTTGGGCAATTTGAAACATTGCCTTATCACAGTTAGAGGCGGCCATAGCTTTTGCAGCCTTTACCTCTTTGTTCTTCCTGTCAAGCGGCTTACGGAGGCCGTTTACTCGGAGCAGGGCCTAAGTAAAAGGAAGAACAGGCGTTAGTTTCCAAAAAAAAAAAAAGAAAAAAAAAAAGAAAAGCGAGGCGTCCTGGAATTCAAATACTCAAAAATATGTTAAGTATACCTCAGCAAGGACTCCTGCAATCCCGTCTAGGTCAAGGGTGCCGACACCCCTGACCGCCTCCCTTTCAGCTGGAGGAACGACCTTGATCATAGACTTTGCCACCTCGACCAAGTCAGGCTCCTGAGGGCCGGCTGCATTAAGCATAGACAAACGGATTAGACCTAGTAAAGAAGGGAGCAAGTCTAAAATTTACAAGGACAACTTCATACTTCTAGGCGGTCCAATTGGAGTTTTGGAAGGAGTGGCCGGCTGTTTCTCAGCCGCCGCATGTTTCCTGGATGAACCAGGAGAGCTCGCAACAGTCGTCCTCCGGGCCTTGGAGTCCGGCTGTTGGGAAGAAGAAGCTCTTGGAGCGCCCGTCTAAAAAAGAAGAAAAGAGTCAGTATATGCATAAACACAACTCCAAAAAGAGAGTGAAAGGTTCGAAGCCCACCAAGGGTGCCCCCTTGTTGGGGGAGTCGGTTGAAGACTGTTGCATGATGGAGGCCCGCAACATGGCCGCCGCAGTCTTGGAGGCGATAATTTTGCTCATGGCGTCCGCTGCAAAAACAAATAACAAAGTTAATAAAAGTCATAACAGAAATGCATGGAACAACAGAGTATTCGACAGGCCGGCTACCTCTTGAGCACCGACTGCTGAGGCCACAGGCGGCCAAAAAGTACTCGTCGTAGAGCCATTTGAAGCTCGGGACGCAGTGCAAGGGTACTTGCTCTCGTATCCCTGAAGTAGAGTTCACCTTCGACTCTACTTGGAAGAGTCCTTTATCTAGGATCTCTTTCTTAGCCTTGGGGGGAACAGGTGGCATGCTGCGGCCGCCTGCAAGAAGGGGCGGATTCCTGTTTCACCTGTTGAAACGCTTGTTGAGCTCTGTGTCTAAACTCTCAATGATAAGGAAGGTGCTCCGCCAGTCCTTCCATTTGTTTGCTTTACCTCTTGTCATGAGGTAGCCCCTGTGGCTCGTCAATTGATACCAGCCGGTACCGCCTGCCTTAGGGGTTCGGCTGAGGTAGTTCATGTGGGCGAAAGCCTCGAAGTTCGGCTCCACCCCGTGCAGTTCGCACCCGGCCACATAGCCGAGTACGTTGACCCAGGAGTTCGGGGCTAACTGCCATAACCCCAACTCATACCCATCCAAGATCCGCTGAACAGCCGGATGTAGTGGGAACCGCAACCCAGCCTTGATGGCCGCCTCGTAGCAGCCAAAGCAGGCGCCATCATAACTAGTACCAGCCGGCCAGACGACTGTGTCTTCTGGATCCGGCACGAACACTAAAAAGCCGGGGCCCATTGTGTGGTTTGCGATAAAGCTCCCCACTTTTTCTTGCATGGCCGTGATCCGGCCTCGAGGTACCGTGCAGTAGTAGGGGGTATTTTGCTCTCGGTGAGAGGCGGATGGCTCCGCCCAATTGTCCCCCTTCTCAACTGCGTGAGAAAGCCTCGCCTCTTGTAGGCGACTGTTTTTCTCTTCTGTGTCCAGAGAAGCATGGCCAGAAGAGCTAGAGTCGGATTCGTCCTCTGACGAGTCCAAAGAGGACGACTCCTCCCCTCTCCCAGAGGGGCCCGCCTCCTCTCCTTTAAAAGGAGCAGAAGAGAATGTAGAATTGTCAGCTGTAAAATGGGAAGGGATCACCTTGACTCCTCCCTCAGAACTGCCGGCTTTCAAGCCGCTTTGTTTCACTTCCACATCTGGCGCCTGGTCAGATGTTTCGCTAATCGGCACCCGGTGGGAGGAGCCGTCTGAGTTCGAGATCCTAGTTGTCTTTTTTGTTCTGGCCATCATGTTCTGCATAGACACAGATACAGTTGGACTTTGTATAAAGGGCAAAGATGGGTCCAGAAAAGGGCAGGCGGCACTCCTAGTCCTAGATTCAGCCGTCCCCGGTGACCGGCTGATCGCTAACCTAGGTCGTGTCGTGTGCTTCCGTGGTGCCATTTCAAAAAAGAATAAAGTAAAGAGAAAAGTAAGAGTAAGAGAACCGACGGTTACCTGAACGAGTGACGATTGATGAAGTTCTGAAAATCCTTTGCAGTCGGCTTGTCAGAGCAGGCGGTAGGCAGAAAGGGTCCAAAATGTCAGAGCAAGTTCAGGGGTCCGAATGTTCTCTCACAAAGTTCTCAAGTGTGAAAATGACCGAAGGCAAAACTCCCTTATATAGGCGAAGTGAGAAGGCGAAGGGTCACTTCCGGAATTCAAAATTTGGGCGGGAGAATCTCTCGGCCTTTCGCCGAGTGACACCTGTACCAGGCCGTCGCCTGTTACAGGGAGACACCTGTCACAGGTAACACGTGACCAGTCACGTGCCACCTGTGAGGGGCAAATGATTAGGGGATTTTGCTCCCACCAATCGGAATGCGCCACGTGGGCCAATCAGGTCCTGCCAAGTGTCCCCCAGTTGGACCTCTCAGGGCTTGCCACGTGGCACACGCTTATTCGTCCGCCCTGGACCTATTATGTCATGACACGTGGCATACTCCATGCCTAATGGAGAAGCCGGTCACCTAGGCCCAACTTCCGAGGGAAGCCCAATCAGCCCAAGGTTAACCTAAACCTAGGATTGGCACGTTTCCCGAGGTTATAAATACCCCCCTTAATCCTCATTAAGGGGGATTACGCAGATTACACACATTAAACACTCTCACCTAGAGGGACCCAATCACTTTAATTTCGCATTAATTACTCCTTAATCAAGTACTAACTTGACTGTCGGAGGCGGATCTCCAATCATCCGGAGCATCCGTTTGTTTTGCTGGTACAGTGGTGAAGGATAATTAGGTCGTTGGACTAACTACCCTCAACCAAACAATATTTATAAACCTACACCTACACTAAACAAGTTTAGTGGTAAGTAGAGGGTCGAACCACGGAGACGACATAAACACTATCAACACCACCACCAATTAAGCTAGGTCAAAGAGATAGGATGGATAGAACAATAAACAAAATGAGATTAATATTAAGTTAAACTAACACCAAGGGAGAGGGTCAAACATGACAATGATCTTCAATAAAGTTAGGCAATGGAAATGAGTTTACATGCAAACCAAATATCTCATATAAGGCAATACCAACAATACCATCTAACCACCTATCGGGGTCAAAGGCTTTCCCAACTTAACACATGCTCATACTATCGTCATAAGCTGTGAAAGTTAAGGTTTTTGCATAGAATCGATCACCTAATGGATATCCCTAAGTTACACTATCGTCATAACTTAGTTCAATCCACCCAATTACAACACATGATTGGCCATTCACATGGAGTAATTAGTAAAACATGGTTACAAGGTATATTTAATCACATATAACCAACATTTGTCTAGCCTAATACATTCAAGATTCACCACATGCTATCACCAATCCCTTAGTAAAGGGAATTACTCACTAATCATGAACAACTAACACAAAACCCAACAAGAAGAACAAAGAGAAGCAATTAAACTAAACAACTACTCTAATCAAGCAAGAAATTAAGAAAGAACAATAAATGAGATAGAGTTTAGAATGCTCATTGAAGTATTGAAAAGGAATCCAAAACAATGTCACTTTGCATCTTCATCTTCTTCAATCCACCATTGAAGCTCTTCACTTTCTCTCTCTAAAATACCCTAAATTACTCTTAATCTACATTGTAAAGTATAAAAACAAAGATTAAAACTAAATCTAAGCCTAATTTATGTGAAGATTGATGGAGAGATGTTAGGGTTTAACCCCTCAAAGAGGAGAGAGAAAACCCCAAATAAACCCACCATCAAAACTTTTAAAAAGAGGAGAGGAAGAAGCGTTTAAAAGACCCGTAGCTGCTCGTGCGCGCCCGCGAAAGAGGCCTGCGCGGCCGCGCACTGGGATTGGCCTGACAGCGACATTCCTTTTCAAACGGCCATAACTTCTGTTCTAGGAGTCTTCTATGGGCGTGCAACCTATCGTTGGAAAGCGCTTTAAGTCTAGTTTCCAATGCAACTTGAATCACCTCAATACAATTTGTAGATAAAAAGTTATGGCTAAAAGAGTGAACAAAGGTTAGTTTTGGAGTTCAGGCCCTTGAGCGCCCGCGCCTATCTTAGGAGCGCCCGCGCCTATCTTAGGCGCGCCCGCGCCTAAGCCGCGCCCAAATCGCGCCTACATTCTGCCTCCTTCAATATTTTCAACCCCAATGTTAGGCACGCCCGCGCTTGGTTTGGCGCGCCCGCGCCATTCTGAAAGCACGACCTGCGCTGTCCGTATGGCCTTGCTTGCTTGCTCCTTAACTTCCTTTGTAGCTCTTCAAATGAACTCCAATTCTCCAAGCTCTTCATTCTATTAAAATCAACTCCAAAAGCCTAAAAAACACGAGGAAAAGCACAAAAACATAATAAAGGGAGAAACGGAGCAAAAGGGGTACAAACAAGGGACAAACGTAGAAAAATACCGCAATTAGAGGATCTAAATAGTGGCATAAATGCCACTTATCATACAGGCGTCCGGTTCCAGTCCCAGAATTGTAACTCTCCCGTAGGACATCAGAAAACCCCGAAACACATGACTTTTATGAATAACTTCAAAGGGGAGATCTAGGATCTCATTAATAAGAAAACGCCTACTCCATCCAAGGAGCAGTCGGCTAGAAGACCCTCTTAGTCTGGGAGGAAGAAGCCTGTACAGGGTCGGGAGGCGACTCCTCACCCTAAATCTAGGATGTGGGAGCCGCCTGTGATTGACTTAACAAAGTATCGTTTTCCCTCTCCAGGAAAAAGAAAGCCTATTCGTCATGTTCAAGCGGATATTCATCATGTTCAAGCGGATGGGTCAAAGAAAATGTTCTCAGATGCTCGATTGTTGCTAGAGCAGAAGAGGAATGACCGACTGTCAGATTCGGCCTCTACTTCCGATTTTCAAGATAGTCTTCATAATACCTCCATGAGGTATTCCCAATCAAACTATGAGAGTCAGGCAGGCGGCACCTCCCGTCGGTCCGGATCCCATAAAGACCAGTCGGCTCCGCATGTGCCACACCAGCCATACGTGCGGCAACAACAATATTTCTTGCAGCCTCCTTTGTTTGGAAGGCAGGCGGCAAGAAACGTCCAACCTTTGGACTGGCAACTACGGTTGCTAAGACTTGGAGAACAGCCGTCCGCCTTCTCCAAGGAAACTATAGAGGCCGCCCAGCCGGCTAAAGTGAAGAATGTCTTAGTAGGCGCCTATGATGGCACTACTAACCCAGAGGACCATCTGATGGCGTTCACCAACCTTATGTACCTCCAAGGGTTGGATGATCCCACATGGTGCAAGTGCTTCCCACCTACTTTGAAGGGCATTGCACAACAATGGTTCGGCAACCTGCCGACTGGTTGTGTGAATAGTTTCAAGACCCTCGCATACTTGTTCACCTCCAACTTCTCCATGAATATTCCTGCTAAGAAGACGACCCTTGACCTAGGGACTATACAGCAGGGAGAAAAGGAGGGACTTCGTTCCTACATCAGGCGGTTTAACCTGATGAGAATCCAGATACAAGGGTTGCCGGATGAGGTAGCCTACACTGACTTCTTTAGAGGTCTAAAGGATGGGTCGACCTTCAAGTTTGACTTGGTCCGAAAGAGAGTCGCTACTCTCCAAGAAGCATTAATTGAGGCGGAAGCCTACATACAGGCGACAGACCTGTGTAATACTAGAAAGCAGTCGGATGGAAGAAAGTTCGACAAAAAAGAGAGCCGACCAAAGCAGTCGGCCAATAAAGATGAGAAGAAGAGAAAATAAGTCTGGGCGGTCGACTATTCTGATTAGCCGTCCTAGAAAAAGAAAAAAGAGTTTAAACCATACTCCCCAAAGTATGAGTTCAATAAGGATAGCCAAGCTATACTCAAAGAAATCCAAGGCCGGATGACCATTGAGAAGCCGGCCCCCATGAAAGGTTCTGCGAGTAATCGGAACCAAAAGAAATTCTTTGATTTCCATGAAGACATTGGTCATGATACCAATGAGTGTATTAGCCTCATGCGCTACCTGGACCGCCTGGCTGAAAAGGGTGATCTTGACTCCTATGTCAAGAAGTCCAAGGGGAAGGCTCCCCCCAAGCAAAAGCAGTCGGCCAAGAAGAATCATTGACAGGCCGACAGTTCAGATACTGACGACGCCATCGTCTACACTATAGCAGGCGGCTTCTCAGGAGACGGCCGTACTATCAGGGGCAACAAAGACAACATCAGGCGGTTAGATGTTAATTCCGTTCACCAAGGACGGACCGCCAAGAGTTCATTCCCAGAAATTGTCATCACGGAAGAGGATCTGGAAGGTGTTACGGGGCCGCATGATGACCCCATTGTCATTGAATGTAAGGTGGCTAACCAAAGAGTTGGCCGGATCCTCATAGATATCGGCAGTTCCTCTGATCTCATCAGCAACAAGTGCTTGGCAAAGCTCAAGTGCAAAACGGACTGCATACACTCGGTATCTCACCCTTTAGTAGGGTTTAGAGGAAGTGTTGTACACCCAGTGGGACGAGTGGATCTACCCATCCGACTGGGTGAGAAAGGGGAGGGCCGTAACATGGTGGTTCGGTTCTTAGTGGTTGAAGAACTGTCGGCCTACAACATGATCTTGGGACGACCCACCCTGAACATCTCTAAAGTTATCATTATTCCCTCTCTTATGCTGCTCAAATTTGAGAGGGATGATGGAACAGTCGGCTCCCTAAGGGGAGATCAGAAGATGGCACGAGAGTGCTACCTCTCTGATATAAAACCCACTATAGCAGCTGCTGGCCCAAGTGGAGAGAACAATGACCTTGCACAAGTCAAGGAGGATGCGCCTGCCCACGCAGCAGGCGCCAAGAAAAGAAAGGCCACCCAACTGGGGGCCGAGAGAAAAGAAAAAAGATAGCAATCACTGGCAGAGGAGCGGTCAGACGAATTCCGGCCTCAGGCTGCTGGTGAGCATACAGATGTTGTCTTGGACAACTCACGTCCTGACCGAACAGTCAAAGTAGGGACGACTGCTCTTGAGGTACTGGGTGAAGATTTTCACCAACTCTTGAAGGACTTAAAGGATATCTTTGTATTTGAGGTACATGAGATGCTAGGCATCAGTCCAGACTTGGCAGTGCATAAGCTGGCTGTGGATCTGAAAAAGAAGCCGGTCCGACAAAAGAAACGGAACCATGGTGAAGAAAGAAGTCAGGCGGCTGCCGCCGAGGTTAAAAAGTTGCTTGATGCAGGGTTCATTCGGCAATGTTATTTCCCAGACTGGGTTGCACACGTTGTGTTAGTAAAGAAGCCGAATGGTACCTGGCGAATGTGTGTGGACTATACTGATTTGAACAAGGCGTGCCCTAAGGATAGCTATCCATAACCTAAGATCGACAGCCGGCCACGCTTTAATGAGCTTCATGGACGCCTACTCTGGCATCCATCAAATTCCTTTGTGGAAGAAAGATCAGGAGAAGACGGCCTTCGTCACTGATCAAGGGTTGTATTGCTACACGGTCATGCCTTTTGGTTTCAAGAACGCCCCGACCACCTTCTAAAGAATGATAAACACGGTCTTCTTCGACCAAATTGGAAGGAATGTCGAAGCATACATAGATGATATGATTGTAAAGTCCAAACTTCAGACGGATCATCTGGCCGACCTCCGAGAAACATTCACCACACTCAAGCGACACCATGTCATTCTTAATCCCAAGAAATGTGTTTTTGGGGTTGAGGCTGGGAAGTTTCTCGGATTTCTCATCAATCAGAGAGGTATAGAGGGGAACCCTGAGAAAGTGCAGGCGGTCATAGACATGCAGTAGCCTCGCACAATCCGAGAGGTTCAGAAGTTAACAGGTTGTCTGGTGGCCCTGGGAAGATTTCTCATCCGGTCAGGCGACAAGTGCCTTTACTTTTTTCAGGCAATAAAGAAGAAAGCAAGGTTTGAATGGGGTGCCGGATGCTGAGGCGACCTTCCAAAAATTGAAAGTCTATCTGCATTCCTTACCAAGGCTGGTCAATCCTTTACCCAAAGAAGTGCTCTACATGTTGTATCTCGCAGTGTCTGACGATGGTCTAAGTGCCGTCCTCCTTGCTGAAAGAGATGGCTGCCAGCTCCCGGTCTACTTTGTCAGTCATGTATTGAAAAATGCCGAGTTGAGGTACCCCCTAGTGGAAAAATTTGGTCTTGCTCTCTTCATGGCAGTTAGAAAATTGAAGCCTTAGTTCTTGGCACATTCAGCCGTCGTTTACACAGATCAGCCAATCAAGCGGCCACTCACAACCATGGAGTCGTCAGGCCGAATGATCAAATGGGCGATAGAGATTTAGAGCCTTGAAATCACATTCGAGCCAAAAAAACCAGTAAAGGGGCAAGCATTTGCTGATTTTATTATAGAGATGACTCGGCCCTCTGATTCTCAAATTCCAGACCAAGTCTGGAAGGTTTACGTGGACGGGAGCTCCACTTCGAATGGGTGTGGGGTAGGCGTCATATGTCAGTCTCCAGAAGGTGACAGGTACGAGTATGCTCTACGTTTTAACTTCCAAGCCTCGAACAACGAGGCGGAATATGAAGCTTTACTGGCCGGTATCCGCATGTGTAAGGCGGCTGGGACAAGAAGATTAGACACCTACTCTGACTCACAATTGATAGTGAGTCAGTATAATGGCGAATACGAAGCAACCCATCCGACCATGATTAAATATTTGCAGGCGGTACGACAAGCGACCGGGTCACTTGAAAAGTTTCATCTAACTCAAGTACCTAGGTCTGAAAATAACCAGGAGGATGCTCTTTCAAAGTTGGCATCCTCGGCCTCCTGTGACACTCTAAGAACCGTTTTCTGGGAAGTTATGGAAAAGAGGAGTATTGAAGAAGATCCTATCGGAATTCTAGATCAAAGTTCAACCTGGATGGACCCAATCAGGGCATATTTAACAGACGGCACCTTGCCGGATGATCATCACCAGGCGGCCTTACTGAAAAAGAGAGCGTCTAGTTTTGAGATGCGAAAGGGGGAACTCTTCAAGAAAGGGTACCTTCAACCCCTCTTGAAATGTGTTACCCCAGAAAAAGGACGAGAGGTCTTAGAAGATCTACACTCTGGATACTGCGCCTCTCATGTAGGCGGCAGGTCGCTTGCTCAACGAGCAAGGCGGCAAGGTTACTTTTTGTCTATGGTTTTTGATAATGGTCCCCAATTTGAGACGCCTGTTCTCAAAAATTAGCTGGGAGACCAAACACTGCTTTGCATCAGTTGGCCGTCCTCAAGCAAACGGCCAAGTAGAAGCTTTCAATAAGATCATCTCAGACGGTCTTAAGAAGAAGATTGAACGAGCAGGTGGCCTATGGGCAGACGAACTACCACATGTTCTCTGGGCCATTAGGACGACTGAAAAAGGGTCGACTGGAGAAACTCCATTCCTCCTAACTTATGGGGCAAAAGCTGTTCTTCCAATTGAACACTACGAGCCGACTCTTCGAATAATGTTGTATGATGAAGAGGCGAACTGGGAGTCCATGCGCCTGACATTGGACTCACTTCCAGAATGAAGGGGCAATGCAGCCCTGCGCCATGAAATCTACCGCCTGAGAATGACAAGGTCATATAACAAAAGAGTGCACAGGCGTCCACTTAAAGTGGGGGACTTTGTACTAAGAAAGATGGAAGCAGTCGGTAGGGCTAATGAGTCAGGCAAATTAACTCCCAACTGGGAAGGACCCTACCAAATCTATGAGGAGGTTCGGGACGGCACCTACCGCCTGGAAACACCAGACGGCCAAACCTTGCCTCGAACCTGGAATGTAGATAATCTAAAGAAGTATTATTTTTGAATGATGTAAATAGCCAAGATCTACTAATAAAGTTTGCTATTTTGCTTCATTAGTATTGTACTTAGAGAGGCATGCTGCCTGCTCCATGAGCAGCCGGCTACTCTCCATTTTTTTTTCATCTATTGAGGGGCACGCCAACTGGTAAAACAGCCGACTACTCTCCATTTTACTCAAATATGCATTCAATTACGAGGGGCACACCGCCTGTAGTTATATACAGTCGGCTACTCTCCTATACTTAGTTCACCATGAACTACCTAAGGCCTATGGCCGAATGATCAGACCAGGCGCCCAGCCAACTGATCCAATCCTCAAACTAATACGACTTGTCCCAACATCATAGCAGGCGTCCGGCGGCATCCATTCGGATGAAATTCGTTGCAGAGAGCAGCTCCCTTTTGGGTGGAACATTGCTCTATAAACTAATTATACGGCACCTAGACTACTGTCCCCAAGGGCAATCATGTAGCCGTTTTTGAGACAAGGATAACTCTAACACTAAACAAAACAAGCGTTAGCAATTAACATCCGCGTCGGATGGCCGACTGTATTACTTAGGATAAGTACAGTCGGTACCTCTTGAGTAAATAGCCAACAAAAATTGGCGAATCAAGGGGATCAGTCGGCCTCTGCCGCCTGGTACCTCTACTACTCAAGCTTAGAAGCTGACGAATGAGTAATCTCAAACATTACTCACAAGTCACTCTCTCATACTTAGTAGGAATTCAAAAAGGTATGAGGAGTCCGCCTGTCCAAAGGCAAACAAAAGCTCTCGTACTGCGACCCCTACTAAGATGATTCCCTTTCAAACCAAACATGTTTGAAAATCTGGTTCGTAGGTCGGCTTTTTTTTGGCAAACAGGGACTCACGAACTATCCTTATTTAACTAAACAGGCGGGCTGGTTAAAGCGACCTGTTCCTTTCTAACTTGAAAAACTTAAACAAACCTAACGTATTTCCTAAGATACGTTGGGGATCCGACTGGGTAAATGGCCGACTGATCGCCTAACCTGGAATCAAGACAACCAGTCGTCCAGGGGCATAGGCTATACCCAGTACCTGTTCGCAATCTTTGGCTTACGATAAGTTACAAATTTTAAAACATTTTTTGCCGAAACAAGTCGGTATGACATACAAGCGGATAGTAGGATCCTCTACACTTAGAAAAAACAAAGCATGAACAATATTTAGTGAGTAAAGACGACTGAAAGATGGTCGCCAAATTCATATAAACAGCCGCCATAAAGACTAGCAAAATATTCAATAACCCCGGCCCCTTAGCCGGGTAAAGTGATACAGGAGCAAACGGCACGCAGGCCGGAGAAAAGTTTGAAAAAATGAAAGCTTTAAACATTAGGAGGAGCTTGAGTTTCAACTGCCGCCTAATCGAGCTTAGCGTCGGGTGCTTGATTCTTCAAAGCCCCCTCTTTTGACGACTTGCCTTCAGGGGCAGGAGCTTTATGCGCATCCACCTCAATTGGTTGCAGGGCCACCACCTCCTCTTCCTCTTCAGAGCTGGAGTCGGCCGCCTCATCCTCCTCATTCGTCTGCTCTATAATTCTTCGGTTGTACTCTTTAGTACAAGCGGTGAACTTTTTATCCCAGGCGGTATAGTGATCTTTTGGGAAGAAGGCTGTCCAAGTCTTTTTCATGATCTGAGTCGAGTCGTCCATCATGGCCTGGACTAATTCCATCTTTTCTTTCTCGGCCTTGGCCGAAAGCTCGTCAGTGAGGCTCTTCTCCTACTTTTGCAGGCGGTCTTTGACAATCGCCAAAGATTTTTCCATGGCCTCAAATTGGGTCATCTTCTGCCTAAGCGGCTTCAGCTTATCTCGGAGACCCTTGACCGTCACCTCCAGCTCGTTATTCTTCTTTTTGGCCGCCTCCAACTCGGTGCGGATAGTGGAAGTGGCCTACGCCTGATAATAAAGAATATCAGTTGTCAAAATTTCATTTAGGGCAATTTGAAACATTGCCTTATCAACGTTAGAGGCGGCCATATCTTTAGCAGCCTTTACCTCTTTGTTCTTGACGCTGATCGGCCTTCGGAGGCCGTGTACTCGCAGCATGGTCTGAAAAAGGGAAAACAGGCGTCATAATTTAAAATAACAGTCGGCAAGCAAATCAACATTTTAAAAAAAAAATTATTCCAAGTATACCTCGGAAAGGAGACCCATGATGCCGTCTAGGTCAAGGGTGCCGACTCCCTTGACCGCATCCCTTTCCTCTTGAGGGACGACCTTAATCATAGACTTGGCCATTTGGACCAAGTCTGGTTCTTGAGGGCCGCTTGCATTAAAAAAAAAAAGAGAAACATCAAAAACATGAAGAAAGCGATGAGGAAATAAGTTAAGTCTAGCAGAGCAGTTTATACTTCTTGGCGGCCGACTGTCCCTAAGGACTTGTGATGGTTTCCCCACACTTTGTGGGGTGATTGGCTGCTTGTCAGCTGACTCCTTTCTGGCCGAGCCAGGAGAGCTCCCAATCGCCAGTTTGTGAGCCTTCGTATCCAGCTGTTGGGAAGAGGAGGGTTTGGACGTGCCCGCTTGCGCAAAATATGAAATGGTCAATACTGGTAATAGCAGACTTTCAAAGAAAGTTTGAAAGATCAGAAACTCACTATGGGCGTCTCCTTGGCAGAAGAATCAGAAGAGGTCCGCTTCTGATGCATGATGGAGGTCCGCAGCAAGGCGGCCGCCTTGTTTGACGCAGAAATGTGGTCCATAGCTTCAGCTGCAAATAAGAACCGCATAGAGTTAGAAAAACTCAGAAATAAAACAAAAGATGCATACATATGCTCAAGAGGCCGGCTACCTCTGGAGGACCAACTGCTAAGGCCGCAGGCGGCCAGAAAAAACTCGTCATAGAGCCATTGAAACTCTGGGACGCAGTTTAGGGGAACTTGCTCTCGTACCCCAGTAGTAGAGTTTACCCTAATCTCTACTTTGAAGAGTCCTCGGTCAAGGATATCTTCCCTAGCTTTGCGGGCAACAAGCGGCATGCTGCGACCGCCTGCTAGAAGAGATGGATCCTTGGTCCACCTATTGTAGCGCTTGTTCAGCAGCGTGTCAGGGCTGGCAATGATGAGGAAGGTGTTTCTCCAATCCTTCCATTTATTTTCTTTGCCCCTCGTCATCAGATAGCCTTTGTGGCTCGTTATTTGGTAGCAGCCGGTACCGCTTGCTTTGGGGGTCCGGCTAAGATAGTTCATATGGGTGAACACCTCAAAATTCGGCTCCACCCCATGCATTTCACATCCGGCTACATAGCCAAGGATGTTGAACCAGGAATTCGGGGCTAACTGCCATAGCCCCACCTCGTATCCATCGAGGATTTGTTGAACAACCGGGTGGAAGGGAAATCGCAGACCAGCCTTAATGGCCGCCTCGTAGCAGCCAAAACAGGCGTCCCAGTAGCTAGTCCCCGCGGGCCAGACGACTTTTTATCCTCAGTATCCGGCACAAATACTTGAAAATCAGGACCCATCACACGGTCCGATAGAAAAGAGTCTATTCGTTCTTTCATGGCCTTGATCCGGCCCTTTGGTACATGACAATAGTAAGGATTATCAACTCCCTATGAGAGGCGGATGGTTCCGACCAGCCATCCCCCTTTTCAGCCGTATGAGAAAGTCTCGCCTCATGCAAACAAGAATGCCTTTCCTCTGAGTTTATAGAGAGGCGGCTTGAAGAGCTAGAGTCACACTCACTATCAGAAGAGTCTGACTCCTCCCCTGTCCCTGAGGGGGCCGACCCCTCTTCTTCTTCAGGGGCCGTCTGCTTTAGCTCCCTCCTTAGAGCTCTCGGCAGAAGGGCCACCTTGGGTCCCTGCGGTATCAGGCGGCTGGTCCGACAGCTCACTAATTTGAACCCGGAAAGAGGAGCCATCAGAGTTTTCAATCCTCTTGGTCTTTTTTGTTCTTGCCATACTGTCCTGCACAAATACAAAGACAGTTGGATTGCGGGACTTGCGCAAAGTTTTAAGTACCGTAGGGCAGTCGGCACCCCTAGTCCTAGACTTAGCCGTCCCCGGTGATCGACTGATTGCTAACCTAGGTCGTGCCGGATGCTTTTGAGTTCTCATTTTCAAAAAAAGAAAGAAAAAGTGCAAAAGAAAAAAGAATAAAGGAACAGACGGTTACCTGAAACTTAATTTCTGAAGGAGAGCTTGATCGAACAGACGCCTAACAAAAGCAGTCGGCCTGTTAGAAATAATCGGCAGGTCAAAAGTTGCAAAGTGTCAGAGCTCAAGTTCAGGGGTCCGAGATTTCTCTTGAAAAGTTCTCAAATGTGAACAAAAGACTTGGTCAACATGCCCTTATATAGGGTAAAAGGAGAATGCGAAGGGTCGCCTCTAAATTCAAAAAACGAGCGGGAAAAATGCTCGGCTCGTCAAAGGGCGACACCTGTAGCAGGCCGACACCTGTCACAGGTGACATGTGAACAGTCACGTGCCACTTGTGAGGGGCAAATGATTAGGGGATTTTTCCCTACCAATCATCACCTGACAAGTGGACCATTCAGGCTCTGCCAAGTGTCCGCTACATGGACCAATTGGAGCCTGCCACGTGTCAAGTGTTGATCAGTCCACCTTGGACCACTTATGCTAAGACACGTGGCCTCCCCCATGCTAAATGAGATAACCGGCCACCCAGGCCCAAAGTCTTGTGGAAGCCCAATCAGCCAACCTAAGACTGGCACGTATCCCAAGGCATATAAATACCTTCATTAATCCTCATTAATGGGGGTCAAGAACATTAATTACACTCACCTAAACACTTAGATCACTCCTCACCTAGAGGAACCAGATCTCCCAACCTTTACTTTTCCGCACTATTCACTCCTCATACACGTTCTAACTTGATCGTCGGAGGCGGAACTCCCACCACAAGGAGTCTCCGTTGTTTTGCAGGTACTGGCGCAAGGATACCAGTCCCGGAATTGTAACTCTCCCACAGGACGTAAAAAAACCCCGAAACTGTAAGCGTGCAGAAAGTAAATGGATTTTTCTCACTGATTCAGAGAGATTCCGCAATTAATATTGCTCGGGTTTTGTGTATGTATATATGAATATCAATAAATGAGGATGATTCCTCTATTTATAGCAAATGAGAATCTGCTCCCCCATTGGGGGTTAAATGCCACGCGACATCCTCTGATTGGATCCCTCTGGGCCTGTATGAGGGTGACACGTGTCAGGCCCTCATTGGGCCACGGTAATTTTTACCCCAAACATGAGCCATTTGATTGAACGAGATCTACGATCCGGATGAGTTCCTAGTTTCTATCATAGACCTAGGTTTATATATATGTTTATGTATGTATGTATATATATATATATATATATACATATATATAATATATATATATATATATATATATATATATATATATATATATATATACATATATATATATATATATATATATATATATATATATATATATATATGGTCGGGATCCGGTGAGAACCACATTCTATGTGAGAACTCATCCTATATGTGAGAACAAATCTCAGCCATCAAATTGTATTCAATCCAACGCTTGTGATTAATCACATAAAACTCCTAAAAATCACGCCTAACTGTCATCTCTCTCCACCTAGTTAACTAACTTCTTTCTCCACCACGAAGCTTCATCAATGGCGTCTAATCAGTAACGCTATTTCTCATTGCTTCAAACTGGATCCTCCAAGTAATCATAAGCAAGTTCACACCGACCTCGATCGCCTTGCTCGATATAAGTAATTGCAATTGCAATCGTTGCTCCAAAATCAAATTCGCCAAGTTATTGAATTGCATGTTTTAATTGTTGGGTTTCGTAGTGACCCACACTACGCGGAAAGAAACCTGCCAAGACCCGCCCCCATAATAAATGCAATAAACAAGCAAAACATAATTAAACACAAGAAAGGATAAAAGATTATACCTTTGACGCGTGCTTCGCTCAACAATGAGCTCTTACTTGAACCCCGAAAATACGAGGTCTCCAACGGGATCGTACCCTCGAACCCGACCCAAGCGTCCTAAGTCTCGAAGGTTAGTCAAGATCCGGACAAATAAAACTATGAGTTTTACGAATCAAGGTTTACTCAAATCAAGAGTTTCCTTTTAATTCCACTCAAGGTTGTTCTTTCCCAAATACCCAAACTTTGGTATTTATAGGAAAATGAACCCTTGAACTTCATTTCCTAACCAATGTGGGAGGATGATTAATTTTGATAATTAATTTAATTCCAAAATAAATTAATAATCAAATAAATCACAATACAACAAGTGTCAAGGGGAGAGAGAGTTAGGTGAGGACCAAAGGCTTGGGGGGGACCATTGCCTTGATCCTCAAGCCATTGCTCCAAGCATATGCGTGCTGTGCTGGGCGATGCTTGTGCTGCTGCTGCGTGCTAGTGCTAGTGCTAGGCGTGCTAGCTGCCAGCGCTGACCCTTGCCTCTCTCGCCATCGCACACTCACACGCAGGGCAATCGCACTCATAGCCCCTCGCACTTCTAGTCCCACGCACATGCACAGGCCCTCTCGCACAACCAGCACACCCATGCCAGCTAGCCCCTCACGCACGCAAGGCCTATCATGCGTGCTACTAGCGAGCCACGCATGCTGGGCTTGGTGCTGGGCGATGGTGCACATGCACACGCACAGAGCGAGGCTCGAGTTGCTGCTGCGATGGTGCGAGGCACACACGCACACGCACATATGCAAGTGCCCAGCACTGCGATGGCTGTGCTTGGTGCGTGTGGCCTGCGATGGCTTGTGATGGCCCCTAGGCACATGCGCACGCACGCACGCATAGGCCTAGCCATGCGATAGTGATGTGCATGGTGCGTGTGGCCTGTAATGGTGCTGCCATGCCATGCGAAGGCTGCGATGGGCTGCCTTGTGCACCTAGCACGCATGGCGTGCCTAGCACACCATAGTGCGCCTAGAACACACATGGTGCGCCTAGGCTTGCGTTGATCTAGCCTAGCCTAGCTACGGCTATGCTCGTACTTGTTGCTTGTGATTTTGCGACGCTCGGTCTCGACGCCCTAGGCTCGATATCCAACGTCTATATTCGTAAAACTCCGTCGACTCATTAAATCCTTCGGATTAATTCGTCATCTCGGATCATTTGTTCGATTGGGTTCGACCCGAAGGGTTCAGTTAAGATTAAGCTGTAATATTAATTATACCTTAATATTACTGATCGGAAGCGGCCTCCACCTAGGCATTCCGATCACTTGACCTTACTGAAGAATTAGCTCTGTAATAATTCTGAACCCTTTATCAGAATAATACACTTGTTGGAAGGACACCATTCCTTTCAATCTCCCACTTGTCCTTCTGGACAAGTGTGCATATAGTGTATAGCCCATTTCCTATGTCGCTTAATGTCTCTTCGTGAACTATAAGGTAAGATTCATCGTCATCCTTATTACGTTCAGAAGTGTTTCTCGATCTCCGAGTTCAACTGTCAATAAGCAGATGATTTCTAAAATCCATCTGAGCACGGCCATGCATTTTCACAGTCTCGCTCATCGAGCGGCCTTGTAAACAACAAAGACATATTCCCTATTGTCAATAGGGGGACATTCCCAATCTTGCATTGTAAGATTTCTCTTACTAAGAGGACCTAATCTCCCGAGTGTTCCCGTTATGGTCCCCAGTTACGGCAGACGTTAGGCAACATCAAAGAGACTAGTTCTCAAACAAGAAAACTTCACAATACTCATGGTCAAGGAAACGAGTTCCGATAGCTATAATGAGAAATGTACTTATGACAATTTTTGAATCTCTTAAAGTACTCTCATAGGTTGATCCAGTGCAGTTCCAAACTGGCACCTGTGCAAATGATTTATGACCATCATGTCCTTGCAGCACAAGAAACGGTGTTGTAAATCATACTACACACTAATCTCTGGTGTCATCAATCGTCCATCAGTTAGATGACCTCGATTAGGGATAACTTTCGATTTAAATATTCAATGTTCACTTAACAGGTGTTTCTTTATCCAAGACATGGTCTTGATACCCTGTTTTGAATATTTCCATAAATCGAATGGACTCATTATTTAATTCTAAATCACAATTAAATAGCAATGGAGTGAATGATAATTTTGCACAAAAAATAATTACTCCATTAGTGAATGGTTTCAATACAGTGTCTTACATTAAAACAACCAGTTTAATTAAAACACATGTACAGGGAATTTTCAAAGCCAGTCTCCAACGTGCTTGATTCCCATTGCCTCAATGTGCTTGTTGTGTTTCACTTGAGGCAAAGGTTTAGTCAAAGGATCGACTACATTATCATCCGTGCCAATCTTGCAAATTCTGATTTCACCCTCGGATTTCCATTCTCTTATCATGTGAAATCGCCTTTGGACATGTTTGACCTTCTGGTGCTCTCTTGGCTCTCTAGCCTGAGAGATAGCTCCATTGTTGTCACAGTAGAGATCTATCGGACCCTTGATGGAGGGTACAACACCAAGTTTGCTAACGAACTTCCGAATCCAAACAGCCTCATTAGCAGCTTCTGAAGCAGCCAAGTATTCGGCTTCAGTTGTAGTGTCTGCAGTTGTGCTCTGCTTGGCACTCTTCTAGCTAAATGCTCCTCCATTTAGGCAAAATATGTACCCTGACTGTGACTTGCAGTCGTCTCTGTCAGTCTGGAAGCTAGCGTCGTTGTAACCTTCAACAACCAGATCTTTATGGACACCATAAACCAGGAATTTATCCTTGTTCCTTTTCAGGTACTTTAGGATGTTCTTGGCCGCAGTCCAATGCGCCTCTCCTGGGTTTGATTGGTATCGGCTTGTAGCACTCAAGGCATACGAGACATCCGGCCTGGTACATATCATGGCATACATGATCGACCCAATTAGCGAAGCATATGGAATCAGATCCATTCTCTCTCGCTCAACAGGTGTCCGTGGACACTGTTTCTTGCTGAGAGTTACGCCGGACATGGGTAGATGCCCTCTCTTGGCATTCTCCATGTTGAATCGTGCCAGTACTTTATCAATGTAATTACTCTGGCTCAATCCAATCATCCTCTTAGATCTATCCCTGTAGATCTTGATGCCCAATATGTACTGTGCCTCTCCTAAGTCCTTCATTGAAAAACACTTTCTTAACCAGCCCTTTACAGACTCCAGTAATTTTGTGCTCTTTCCAATGAGCAGTATGTTATCGACATATAGGACTAGGAATGCGATGTCACTCCCACTGACCTTCTTGTATACACAAGATTCATCTGGATTCTTGATAAAACCAAACTTGCTGATGGCTTCATCAAATCGCAGATTCCAACTCCTGCTGGCTTGCTTTAGTCCATAATTGGACTTCTTAAGCTTGCAAACCTTTCCAGCGTTGCTCGGATCGACAAAACCTTCTGGCTGTGTCATGTACACAGTTTCTTCCAAAATCCCATTTAGGAAGGCGGTTTTGACATCCATCTGCCATATTTCATAATCGTAATATGCAACAATCACTAGAATAATCTGGACAGACTTTAGCATTGCAACCGGTGAAAAAGTTTCATCATAGTAAATCCCGTGGACTTGTCTATAACCTTTTGCCACTAGTCTAGCCTTGTATATCGATACATTTCCATCCTTGTCTGTCTTCAATTTGAAGATCCATTTGCAACCAATGGGTGTGTAATCCTCGGGCAAATTCACCAAGTCCTAGACTTGATTTTCAGACATGGAGTCCATCTCAGATTTCATGGCTTCTTACCATTTAGCAGAGTCGGGGCTCATCATAGCTTGCTTGTATGTCGCTGGCTCATCTCCATCCATAACTAGAATGTCTTGATCATCGGTTAAGACAATACCAAGGTATCTGTCTGGTTAAGATCTTTGTCGTTGCGACCTACGAAGGGTAATAGGTTGAGCATTGACATTGTCTGTTTGATTCTGACCAATCTTCCCAGCTGCTTCCAAAGCACTTAGATTGTCAGTTTTATCAGGTTGACATTGTTGCTCGTCCTCTCGAACTTCGTCTAGTTCGATTTTCCTCCCACTTGTCATTTTGGAAAGGTGTTCCTTCTCCAAAAAGACACCATTACGAGCAACAAACACTTTGTTCTCGGATTTATTGTAGAAGTAATACCCTTTGGTTTCTTTTGGATATCCCACAAAGAAACACTTGTCCGATTTAGGGTGAAGTTTGTCCGAAATTAATCTCTTGACATATGTTTCGCATCCCCAAATCTTGAGAAAAGACAATCTAGGAGGTTTCTTAGTCCATAATTCATATGGAGTCTTTTCAACAGCTTTTGACGGAGCGCGGTTCAGTGTTAGTGTCGCGGTTTGTAGCGCATGTCCCCAGAAAGAGATAGGAAGTTCACTAAGACCCATCATTGATTAAACCATGTCTAACAAGGTTCGATTCCTCCGTTCGGACACTCCGTTCCATTGAGGAGTTCCGGGAGGTGTCAACTCTGAAAGAATACCATTTTCTTTCAAGTGATCGTCGAATTCATGGCTCAAATATTCGCCACCTCGATCCGATCGAAGTGCTTAAATTTTCTTGCCAAGTTGATTTTCAACTTCTTTCTGAAATTCTTTGAATTTCTCAAAGGATTCAGATTTATTTGACATTAAGTAGATATAGACATATCTACTAAAATCGTTGGTGAAGGTGAAGAAATATCGGTAACCTTATCTTGCGGGTGTACTCATTGGTCCACATACATCCGTGTGTATTAGACCTAATAAGTCACTTGCCCTTTCTCCCAACTTGGAGAACGACTGTTTTATCATCTTGCCTAATAGACATCCTTCGCAATTTTCAAACGACTCCATGTCGAATGAGTCAAGAACACCTTCTTGTAGAAGTTTCTTGATGCGTTTGACGTTAATATGGCCAAGACGACAATGCCACAAGTAGGTTTGATTCGACTCGATGGTCTTAGCCTTTTTGGCGGTATCATCAATGTTATAGACTTGTTTGTCAAGAGAAAGCACATAAAGACCATTTTCTGAATGTGCATTACCATATAAAACATTATCGAAATAAAATGAACAACTATTGTTCTTAATTCGAAATTCAAAACCTTTGGCGTCCAACGCCGATATTGAAATAATGTTTTTGGTAACTCTAGGAACATGATAACAATTGTCAAGTTCCAAAATAAGCCCAGAGGGCAATGACAAACTGAGAGTTCGAACGGAGACGGCAGACATTTTTGCTCCATTGCCGACCCGAAGCTCGACCTCTCCCTTCTCTAGCCTCCTATTTATCCTTAGTCCCTGAGCATTGGAACAAAGGTGTGAGCCACATCCGGTATCTAATACCCATGATGTTTTTCTAGCGAAGTTTAAGTCTATGACAAAAATACGTGATGAAGAAGCAACGATGCCGTTCTTCTTATCTTCCTTGAATTTGAGGCAGTCCCGTTTCCAATGTCCCTTCTTTTTGCAGTAGAAACATTCGGAATCGGACTTGGAAGAGGCTACCTTCTTGTCCTTGCTGCCCTTGGCAGTGTTTGACTTAGGCGGAAAATTTCTCTTTTCCCCTTTAAAGCTCTTCTTCTTGCCCGGACGTTTGAATGGCTTGCCCTTCCTCACCATGAGCATGTCATGCTTGCCCTCATCCTTGAGGGTTTGCTCGGCTTGCTTCAACATACCATGAAGCTCGGTGAGGGTTTTCTCCATGCTATGCATATTATAGTTCATCTTGAACTGATCATAGCCTTTGTGAAGCGAGTGGAGAATGATGTCAATTGCCATCTCGGTTGAATACCCAGCATCAAGCCTTTCCATGTTCTCAAATAATCCAATCATTTTGAGGACATGCAGGCTGACTGGCTCTCCTTTCTTGAGCTTGCTCTCAAGGATCTGCCTGTGGCACTTTGCCATCGGTTAAGGGCAGCTTGAGTGACTTCCTCATTGGGAGCGTCGGGCATTTCCTCATCAAGGACGTATTCCTTTTGCTCTTGCATTAGTACAATGCGCAAATTTCTTTGCCAATCAAGAAAATTTGGCCCGCTCAACTTCTCCTTGTCGAGAATTGAGCGTAAAGAGAATTGGTTGTTGTTTGAGTTACTTGCAGACATTGTTCTACAACTGAAAGAATTTGAAATGAAAAACCATTCATAAATCAATAAGTTTGAAATTTAAAAGCGATCATGCATATTTTCAATCTTATTGAGCATTTTATCCACGCATTAATGAATTGTCCCTTATGGGCGAGAATAAAATGATTCCGAGATCCCAAAGATCAAGAAATGTTTAAGCATGCTTTGGCTTGTCTTAATCATTAAATATCTTAAGGTAAGCAATCCAATTGCTAATAGCTCTAAGCTACTCTCGGTTTGATAAAATGCCGCATCTAATGCATCCTTGACATTTTATCTCTTTTGCCACGACATCTAAGGACTCCTTACTGATATCGTTGAGCTTAACCAAGACAACTTGTATACCTAGTATACCTTACGTTCCTAGGGAAGTAGTGATGCCTCTCTTTGGCGTAGCCCATCACATACGCGCATTAGTTCGGTAAGTGTTGTTCTTGGAACGACAAATTTTAGCTCAATATTATTAAGGGACCTAGGGTTTCTATGTCGGTTGATTTAAGTGAACTTAACTAATCATTGCAACATATGAAATCCTAGACATGCATCTAACATTCATATATAACATTAATATATATAAAGCATAAAATAGATGCATTTGGCAACTAGCATGACCCCTTGAAATCTTCAATTTCCATGGGTCATCATCTTGGCTCGTCTTCATAGCTAGTACGACTAAGATTAATCTAAAGTACAAAAATACTTAATAGTTCGCAGACCGTATTTGGATTTATAAGAATACATAACGGAACGCAGTCCGTATTTTCTATCCTAGTCGGGCCCCACTAGTTGCCATTTTCAATAACCTGTTTTGAAAACAATCTTCCATTCACCCATTCACTATTTGTGAATGGCCCATGCAAATTACGAAATACATAATTAAACACGCAAAACTAGTAACTAACTTAGGTGGTTAATCCGATTAACGCGCCTAATTAAAACTAGTCAAAGTTGTTTAATTCATTATTTCTAAAAGCAAATTTCTCACGTAATCAAATAAGCTCCCACTAAATTCTGCATCCATACTTAATTAATCCGATTAATTAAGTTGGCATAACCCATAACTTGTCCAAAACAAAAATTTTGCAAAAACCGGAAAAATAAAGGTCTAACCTCGTTAAAATAATTGCATAAATAATTTAAAACAACAAAATTTTCGCAAAATTACATAGCTCAAAAATTAAGCAAAATAGCCCACACAAGCACTTGGTGGGTGCGCACCATGGCTGCTAGGCAGCCCATGTGCCGCGCTTGCTGTGCTGTGTGCCAGCATCCACGCCCAGCGTAGCATGCTGCGCCAGCCAGCACTAGCAGCTCGCTACGCATTCTGCGCATGCTAGCTTGCTAGTTGGTGCCTGTTAGCGTGTGGCAGGCTGGCTGGGGCTTGCTGCCTCGCTGCCCAGCAGCACGCACAAGCATCTCCAGCAACCTTGCCATGCCCCTAGCACTACGGCAGCACCCTGCTCCCACTGCCACGCAGCATCCCCTCAAGGCACACCCCTTGGCGCACCATAGGCAGCCACATGTGGGCTGCTAGGCAGCCCGGCTAGCCTTGGTGGCGCTTGGGTGGTTTTGCCTTGATTTGCGTGCTATTTCTCGGGATTTTAATCCCAATTTACGTGTGACATAAAATTAATCTAAATTTATTTTAGAATTAATTTAAGGGAAAAATGAAAATAAAATAAGTCCAACTTAATTAAATTCAATTTTAACGGTGCACAAGCCTAAATTATACAAAAAATCATTTTTGAAACAATTTAGGTCTTCCTTTATGCTTAAAATTGAAATAGCTATGTCCATAATTAATTTAGCCAATATGCAAATTAATAATGGATTTGACAAATGGGAGTTGGAAAAATAAATTAACCATCTAATGATAAAATTTTTCCAACTTTCATACTTGTCTAAAATAACAAGATTACATCTTCCAATATGAAGATTAATCAAAATTTTACTCACAAGTATTTGAATTTCATGGAATTTAATCAACCAAAATGAAAATCCAAACTTTGTTCAATATGGAATTTAGGGTTAGAGTTCCAATCATTTAAACCTTTAAAGATTAGAACTTTAATATACTTGGGAACTTAAAATTACACATTCACATCAAACATTCACACATTAATGCAATTTATTTGCAAAATTGTGAAAGATCAAGTTTGTGTGAAAAATAGCATATCAACTCAAGCACTAATTATAACTCCATAATTATGCTCAAGGATAATTAAAATAGCATTAAATTAGGGATGCAATAATGCATTTAATCTAACCTTGTAATGCTTGCATTAATCAAGGCTTAAAAAGATTTAAAATTTTCGTTGACAAACGAAAAAAACCCCAAAAACTTGGGTTTCTAGTTCGAATTTGGCTTCTGGACAGTCCTTAAAAGAGTTGAATCTGTTTCAGAATGTCGATTCCGCCCAAAAATCACTATTTTTGAGCCAAAATCTGGGTTCGACAGCAAAATCGATAAAAATACGAGTTTTAAAATTAATTAAAACGAGCTTCTAATCTAATTAGAAAAGCAAAACTAGAAATTAAATCTAACTTTAAAACACCTTAATTAATCAATAATTGCAAAAATTAATAGGAGCGTGGCCCTGATACCAGTGTTGGGTTTCGTAGTGACCCACACTACGCGGAAAGAAACTCGCCAAGACCCGCCCCCATAATAAATGCAATTAACAAGCAAAACATAATTAAACACAAGAAAGGATAAAAGATTATAACTTTGACGCGTGCTTCTCTCAACAATGAGCTCTTACTTGAACCCCGAAAATACGAGGTCTCCAACAGGATCGTACCCTCGAACCCGACCCGAGCGTCCTAAGTCTCGAAGGTTAGTCGAGACCCGGACAAATAAAACTATGAGTTTTACGAATCAAGGTTTACTCAAATCAAGAGTTGCCTTTTAATTCCACTCAAGGTTGTTCTTTCCCAAATACCCAAACTTTGGTATTTATAGGGAAATGAACCAATGTGGGAAAATGAACAATTTTGATAATTAATTTAATTTCAAAATAAATTAATAATCAAATCAATCACAATGCAACAAGTGTCAAGGAGAGAGAGAGAGTTAGGTGAGGACCAAAGGCTTGGGGGGGGGGGACCATTTCCTTGATCCCCAAGCCATTGCTCCAAGCAATGGTCCCCTCATCCAAAACCGGCATAGGAGGGATGCTGGGCTGGCAGCCAGCTAGGCACGCCAGCTAGTGCTGCCAGCTAGCACCAGCCAGCAAGCCCCGCATCACCCCAGCCAACATATGCGTGCTGTGCTGGGCGATGCTTGTGCTGCTGCTGCGTTCTAGTGCTAGTGCTAGGCGCTGCTAGCTGCCAGCGCTCGCCCTTGCCTCTCTCGCCATCGCACACGCACACGCAGGGCAATCACACTCATAGCCCCTCGCACTCCAAGTCCCACGCACATGCACAGGCCCTCTCGCACAGCCAGCACACCCAGGCCAGCTAGCCCCTCACGCACGCAAGGCCTAGCATGCGTGCTGCTAGCGAGCCACGCATGCTGGGCTTGGTGCTGGGCGATGGTGCACACGCAGAGAGTGAGGCTCGTGTTGCTGCTGCGATGGTGCGAGGCACACACGCACACGCACATACGCTAGTGCCCAGCAATGCGATGGTTGTGCTTGGTGCGTGTGGCCTGCGATGGCTTGCGGTGGCCCCTAGGAACATGCACACGCACACATGCATAGGCCTAGCCATGCGATAGTGCTGTGCATGGTGCGTGTGGCCTGCGATGGTGCTGCCATGCCATGTGAAGGCTGCGATGAGCTGCCTTGTGCACCTAGCACGCATGGCGTGCCTAGCACACCATAGTGCGCCTAGAACACACATGGTGCGCCTAGGCTTGCGATGATTTAGCCTAGCCTAGCTACGGTTATGCTCGTACTTGTTTCTTGTGATTTTGCGACGCTCGGTCTCGACGCCTTAGGCTCGATATCCGACGTCTATATTCGTAAAACTCCGTCGACTCATTAAATCCTTCGGATTAATTCGTCGTCTCGGGTCGGTTGTTCGATTGGGTTCGACCCGAAGGGTTCAGTTAAGATTAAGCTGTAATATTAATTATACCTTAATATTACTGACCGAAAGCGGCCTCCACCTAGGCATTCCGATCACTTGACCTTACTGAAGAATTAGCTCTGTAATAATTCTGAACCCTCTATCAGAATAATACACTTGTTGGAAGGACACCATTCCTTTCATTAATTGCATCAATTATTGATTTGATTGAATTTACTTCTTTGAAGTTTTTTGAATTGAATCAATAATTTAGGTTTGATTAATTTGATAGACATTGAAAATTTGCAATTAAATTCAAAATGAGCAAATAAATTGAAAATGAGCAAGCCTAATTAAAATGAGCAAATCCAAAAAAAATGAGCAAATATGAAAATGAGCAAAATAAGTTGGTGATGGTGGTAGGGTGCAGGGGACAGGGTCGGCGGCAGGGGAGTGAGAGTGAGATAGGTTGTGGTGGTGATAGTGGTGGTGGTAGGGTGCAGGGGCAGGGACAGGGACGGAGGAAGGAGAGAGAGTTTGGTGGTGGTGGTGATTGTACTGTGTAAGGAAGAGGGTGAGAAATGGCATTCAACTCATTATCATAAGTTGATGAAGCAGTGAAAAAGGTAGATGTAGCTAATGCTAATGGTAATACTAGGATTAGAAGAGAGAGAGTGCCCATATTATTGTGAAGAAAAAAGAGTAGAGAGAAAGAAAGTGGAGGGAAGCGATGGGAAGGCTTATGTAGCTGCTTCGTGGCAGGTGAAAGACTGCTAGGAGCGTTGCATTAGTGAAGCGAACGCAGTCCTTTGGGGACTTTAGCTTGCTGCAGATTTCGGCTACTAACAGGTCACCGTAGAAAGTGATTTCAGTTAAGGAGCATTCATGATTGATTGTTGATACAACAATATCCAAAATCAATTTCTTCTACATCTGCCTGGTCTATAATTGACTGTTTATATAAAATTGATCATTCGATGTAAATTTGGTTCTATAGATATGCTTTATGTTTGATGTTGCTGCATTGTACTGTGTTATTTTGACAAGTAATATATCATATATAGGCTCATTTAGCAAATCGTTAGTTGCTCATTTGTCAAATGATAAAATAGTTAGTTGCTCATTTGTCAAATGAGCAAATACTTAGTTGCTAATTTCACAAATGAGCATTGAGTTATTTGCTCATTTGACAAATGAGCATTCAATTATTTGCTCATTTGACAAAAGATCAAAGAAGTGTTTGCTTATTTCACAAATGAGCATTGAGTTCCTTGGTCTGCTTGCCTGTGCACAAGCCCCACCCACTTCTTCTTGGTCTGTTTCCTGCACACCAACCATACTCCCTTCTTCCACTTCCCTACACAAAACTATCCCCATGCCCCTTCATCTTTCGGCTTGTAGTTCTGATTTCAGAAATTGTTGTTGTTGTTGTTGTGTGTGTGTGTGTGTGAGAGAGAGAGAATTTAAGAGTGTATGTATAAGTGTGTTTGTTTGCTCCTGGCCGTGTACATTCTTATTTAAGAATATGATTTCAGTTCTAATTATTGAGAGTCTGTGTGTAAGTGTGTTTAAGGGGGTGCAGGTTCACTTGTTACTATTTTGTGGGAATGTTAATGACTTGTTATTTCTATTATGTTTAATGACAGAAATGATGAGGAAAAACGAACAACTTGACAGTCATTCTAATACCATCACAAATGTGCCAACTACTACTACAATAGTAGTTTCTCCTAAAGTAGCACCTTTACTCACTCCTGGAGGAACAAAAGAATGGCTTCCAATATGCCCCAATGAGTTGAAACCACTTATAGAAATGAAGTTTAATAATCTTGAAGAGGGCCTTGAATTTTATAAAAGTTACGTATTTGCTGCTAGATTCAACACAAGAAAGTCTACAACTAAAAGACAAAGAAGAAGCAAAGAATTGAAATCACAGTATATCTTATGCAATAAGGAAGGATACAAAGAGAAAAGAAAGGCTACTGTTGAAAAAGATTTAAATAACAAGGAAGGAGAAAGCAATGAAGAAAAACTTCAATCAAAAGGAAGAGACTCGTTTTTCGTGTTGGGTGCAAGGCACATATTGTTATAAAGCATTGTGATGATAACAAATTCATAGTGTCACAATTTCATGAGGGACATACTCATCCACTTTATACACCTAGTTGCAATCTCTTCCAAAAAGAAGGAAGGAAAATGAACATATTGCACAAAAAAATAATTGTGAATAATTCTAAGGTAACACTTTCAAAGTCTCTTATGTTTCGTGAATTCTCAATATGTTCTAATAAAAGCTGTTTGCTCATTTGACAAATGAGCAAATAATTATTTGCTGATTTGAAAAACGAGCATTGAATTGTTTGTTCATTTGAATAATGAGCATTAAATTGTTTGCTCATTTGACAAACTGTTTTGTTCTTTTAAATAGGTGAATATTGGTCCCGTTATAACTTTTCGAATGATGAAGGAAATTGTTGGAGGATATGATAACATTGGTGCATCTAAGCAAGATTTCAAAAATTTTCATAGAGATTTAAAAGCATACATTCAAGGAAGCGATGCTCTGTTCGTGGATAATTTTACCAACAAAAAGCTAATGTGGAGTGCTTTTTTCTTTAATTTTGAGATGGATGAAGATTATTTCCTTTGTAGAGCATTGTGGGCAGACCCCCTTTGTAAAACGAGTTATGCTCTATTTGGTGATATGGTATCCTTTGATACCACATACCAAACCAATAGGTAATACATAATAATCACAATTCATTTCTATGTTATAACTATGGCTTAACTTAATGACTTTGTTTTAAATGAACTTAGTATAATTGTTTGCTTACTTCAATGTGAAAAGTGAATATCCCCATAAGTCTAATTTTCTTTTATAAAAGTATGTTTATGGGCATTGAATTGCATGTTCATTTGACAAATGAGCATTGAATTATTTTCTCATTTGACAAATGAGCAAAAAATTGTTTTCTTATTTCACAAATGAGCATTGAGTTATTTGCTCATTTGACAAATGAGCATTCATATTTGCTCATTTGACAAAAGAGCAAAGTATTATTTGTTTATTTGACAAATGAGCATTGAGTTATCTGCTCATTTGACAAATGAGCATTGAATTATTTGCTCATTTGACAAATGAGCATTCAATTATTTGCTCATTTAACAGAAGAGCAAAGAATTGTTTGTTTATTTCAAAAATGAGCATTGAGTTATTTGCTCATTTGACAAATACGCATTCAATTATTTGCTCATTTGACAAAAGAGCAAAGAATTGTTTGTTTATTTCACAAATGAGCATTGAATTACTTACTCATTTAAAATTTAATCTGTATGTATAAACAGGTACAACATGGTGTTTACTCTACTTACAGGGGTTGACCATCATAAGAGCTGCATTACTTTTGCTGCTAGTTTCATAGAAAAGGAAGATATTGTGAAATTTGAGTGGCTGTTCAGATCATTTCTCAAGACAATGGGTGGGAATGAACCTAATTATATGATCACGGATCAGGATCCAGCTATGAAAATTGCTGTTAAAAGTGTGTTTAAGAAGACTGAACATCGTTTCTGTATGTGGCACATAATGAAAAAGTTACCAGAGAAGGTGGAGAAATTAATCATGCAAGAAGAAACTGGTTTCCTAAAAAAAATATGTGCTTGCATTTGGCATCTTGAAATTGAACCCGCTGAGTTTGAAGAAAGGTGGAACAAGGTGATGGTTGAATACCACTTGGAAGAACATGAGTGGTTAGGTTATATGTACAAGACAAGGGACAAGTGGATTCCGGCGTATTTCAGATATGTGTTCCTTGGAGGAATAATGCGTACAACATCAAGATCTGAAAGTGAAAACAACTTTTTTTGCTCCTTTATCAATCCTCATGTGTCATGATATACACGTTTTATACATAGATTTATCCCGACTTTTCATTACATTCTTGTATGGTTTTAGGCTCTTTAGAGCCATTTTCCGCTAACATTCTCTTCTCTAGTGTGCTCGGTGTATTCTTACAAGTTTTACAGGAACTTGGAGTTTCTCGGATGATTCGGACACATTTTGAGCGTTTTGGAGATGTTAGTGGACAAGGATGTAAAATTGAGCTAAACAAGAACCAAGTCTTAGAAGAATCTGCAAACAAGGAGCAGTTTTTATACTGTGCCCGGTCGGGCATTGCAAGCCCGGCCAGATCGGGCACAGTAGGACTTCATGGTTGATGCTAATATTGAAGCAAAGAAGCTGATTTATGGTTTTATTCCACGAGCCCGATCGGGCAGCCCATGCCCGGTTGGACAGGGCGCGTGGTGGCTGAGATGTTCAAAGCTACGAAATCAGAAGCAAGGTAGCTAGCGAAGAAGTGTGCCTCGCGCCCGATCGGGCGCCATATGCCCGGTTGGATCGGGTGCCGAGGAGAATAGCAAGGAAGAAGCAGCGCTGTATTTGATACCACATGCCCGATCGGGCAAGTCAAGCCTGGTTAGATCGGGCATGGTTATACGATTTGCCGTTTTATTATTTTCTTATTTTTACTTCATTAAGGGTATAAATACCCATTGTATTTATCATTAGAAAATATATTATTATCTCCTTAAGTTTTATTTTTCTCTCTAGAACCCTAGTTTAATACTTTTTAGCAATTTAATTCCTAGGTTAGATTTGGGTATTGTTGATTAACAATTTGAGTAATTTCAATTGAAGCATCATTGGTATTCATCTCTATTCCTTTCTCTTTCAATTATTTTTATTTACAATTATGTTTTCCTTGATTATTATTGTTATTGATTCTTTCAATATGTGTGAGTAGTTTTCTTATTCCAAGATCTAGGGTAGCCCAATTATGATTGATGCATGAATTAATTCTTTAAATTCTCTAATAACTATTACAATTGTTTATGCTAAATTGATTGTGATTATGCCAATACTAGATTAGAGATAATTAATATTGTTATTATTCCATAGTTCTAATCACAACGAGAGTTGGGTTTTAACTGATTTGAGTAGATTAATTTAGGGTTTGAATTTCATCACAAGAGTAGTTGAATTGATAATTGGGAAGTGAAGTAAAGTGTTTAATGTCTCTAATTTTCATGATTCCATGAGAATAGGTTTGATTGTATGTTAGAGAAGCCATTGATACTCGAGAGAGGTCCTTCGTATTGATTAGGGTTTACTTTTCCCCTTGTTAATTGGAATTGTATGTTAGGGGTAGATATATAATTGCATCGATCGTAATTGTGGTGATACTTGATCTTGGATGTTTTAGCTTATTGATTCATTATATTCTTTTGATTTATTCTAGTTTTCCATACTTTAGCTCTTAGTTTATTCCACCATTGATTGATTTTTGCTTAGTGATTACTTGAGTCTAGATAGTTTAGGTGAACCTTAGTCTCTTAGGATTCGACCCTTACTTGCCCGACTACATAGTTAGGAGGAATAGTTAGGTTATTTTTGTTAGGTACGCGACACGCCTATCAAATTTCGGCGCCGTTGTTGGGGACTAACGGTTTCATTTGATTATTTGTGATTCGTTTTTGCTAAGCTTTATTCGTTGCTTCGGCTATTTTCTCTTGTGTTTTTGATATTCTTTCTCTAGTTTTCTTGTTGCATGCCCACACTGTTTAGGGTAAAAATTACCCATGACAAATGGACCAATCCGGACCTGCCATGTGTCCACCACGTGGGCCAATCAGCGTCCGCCACTTGTCACCCTAAGAGGTCCAACATGGACTAATCAGGCCACGCCACGTGGCCTCCCATATGCCAAATAAGCAAAATGGCCACCAAGGCCCAAAGTCCGAGAGAAACCCAATTTTCCCCGGTTAACCTAAACCTAAAATTGGCACGCTTCTCAAGACTATAAATACTTAATTAATCCTCATTAAAGGGGATTCAGCAATTAATGACTCTCACCAAGAGAAAACCAAAACACATTGATCACTCCTCACCTAGAGGAACCAGATCTTCCAACCTTTACTTTTCCGCACTATTCACTCCTCAAGCAAGTACTAACTTGATCTTCGGAGGCGGAGCTCCTACCACAAGGAGTCTCCGTTTGTTTTGCAGGTACAGGCGCACGGATCCAGTCTCGGAATTGTAACTCTCCCGCAGGACATCAAAAAACCCCGAAACATTTTGGCGCCGTCTGTGGGGAGAGTACTTCTGAGATGGCATCCACGTCTGTACCGACTCCTGAAGAGAGGCGTCCCCTAGACGACCCTCAAGTTCAGTCGTCCAATCTTCAAAACATCTTGAGATCATATGTGTCCCATGCTTAGACAGGCGGCACCATAAGCAGCCGGCCAGGTCTAAACCACCCCCAATTGGAGTTACATGCGCCTAGCATGACACTCAATGGGTACAACCGGCAAGATAGAAGCCTCCCAGCGTTCGGCCCGACAGCCAAGTACTACAAGCGTCGTACGGACGGATGCCAAGAGTCGTATACATAGGCTTGTAAGCTATTATTAATTATCAAATCATTATTATGATATTGTTAATTTAAAAAAAATAAAATTATTATTATGATATCAAGGTGGCGTATGGTGTGTAATAAAGCCGGCCGCAAGTGCCTGTCTCAAATGCTATCAGCTAGCATGCAAGTGGGATACAAGCGACAATTGTAACCAGGCATCCATACCAAAGCTTGAACATCATAACAGGCGGCACCATCCTTGACTCCGAAGCTGGCAGGGCAGCAATACCATTATTATAATATCATACGGAAATAAAGGGAAAGTCGCCTAACTACTCCAATTTATATGAACATACATTTTGGTGGAAATAAAGGGAAAGCTGCCTAACTGCACTACTTAAGTATATACATATAAGTAACAGATTACTTATGTATTTACAAGGATCATATGGGCCACACCCATATCTCATTTACTACAAGACAGCTAGCTTGTCCGTGAACTTTATTCACAAATCCACTAGTTCATTAACTAGTAGAGTTAGATTTTCCATGACGTTGCTTTTGTAAATTTGAGCTACCAGCTTGCTTGCATTATGGTGGTGGCCGACACTATGAAAATGACGTATGGATTTGATTGCATGAGGATAGCTGGCACTACCAAGCTACTCCAGAATTCCTTAAACAAGCTTCTCTATAAACAAAGGCGGCAAAGCTCCACTAGTTCCACTATTTCATTAACTAGTGGAATGAGCTTGACCATTATTCATCTTTCATTTGCTATATAGAGCAGCTAGCTTACTTGCATTATGATGGCTAACAAGTATAAAATCAGATGGGAAAGCAGCTCACTTGTGTAGTCCAAGTAGCATCGTAGAGGCAGCCATCCATGTTTAAACAGGCGGCACCACAATGTTGAGCAGGTGGCAACGCTAGCCGGCAGTAGCACAAGCAATATGGGCAGAGGCCGTATGTATGTATAGACACCATGCCGAATAAATTTTTTTTGAAGAAACAACTGGCACCATGCAAGCCCCAAGCAGGCGGCACCTAGAAGTTGTCCCTCAAGAAAACAAGTGGCCTTATGATTAAATGACAACTGCTAATTGGCAAGAACTCACCTAAAGCAGCCGACACTTGGTTGAAAGGGCATGAGCTAATACGGGTCTTCATGCTTTTGAAATGGGGGCCTAGTCTTATGATCATTTTTGTCTAAATAAAGCCAAGCACGTAAATAGCGTGCAACCGACATCATGCGCTAGTCACCGAGTTTCAGTCGGCATTTACATTGTGGCTCATTGAATTGTGATGCAATGAACAAAGCCCACCTTTTAAACAACCGGCCTTTGAAATTTTTTGCAAGTGTAGGCGGAGCATGGTCGCCCATGCTGGAGCAGGCGGCAGCTACCTAGCACCTAGGCAGGCGACAGCCGGCTTAGTACCATGCACGCAGCAGCCAACCAACACCCAGTCAGGCGAGGCGGTTAGGTGGCATTCAATGGCACTCACAAGTATTTTACAAACGTGAACATTTCTCTTTATAAGAATTATTAATAACACAGCCGACCAGGAGCCTTGAACTTGGCTATGTTGGGATGAGGTAAACAGCCGGCACTCAATAATCACACAAACGGCCAAGCTAAAACAGTCGGCCTTTGAAAGAGCTCGCGAGTACGATGCGAAGCATGGGTGTCTATCCTTGAGCAGCCGGCATTAACATCAACTAAAGCGAGGCCTCAGTTCCAAAGCCTACCCAGCCATCCAACCAGACGTCCAACCATCATTAAAACAGGCGACCCTTATTGCTCATCAACCATTGAGGTGTCATCACAAGCAGCAGGCGGCCATCATGGTGGAAAATGAAACAATAAGCTTCCTAAACAACCAGCCTTATCACAAGAGAAGAGGCGCCCAAGCGAGACGACCCGGCGAAGCTTACTTCAAATCTTGAAAGCAAGAGCTATGGGTATTTTCAATGGCCGCATGGTTCGTAGTAAAGCACTTGGCCTTGAGCAGCCGGCATCTAAAGGTACCCAGCAACTGCCCAGGCGGCTCTTAACCACATTCGGCTATGTATACATAAAATACATAGCGTTTAATTGCAACTAGCAGACATGAACATTTCATTGAAAAGGCATGAGTTCAAACTTAAGAAAAATACAAGTAAAATGCTGAACTCACGCTCTCGTCTGCCGGCTACCCACCTTAGTTGCTAAATGGTGTCCGAAACAATTCTGCCTTGATTGTCATAAACTAACCGTGAAACTCCAAATTGTTTGAGAATGTGCAAGGCGGCACCTCAATGACGAAGTCTAAGCTAGCAGGTGGCAACCAAGTAATCAAGAAGCTATGAGTGCTATGCTCTCCTTTGATACCAGCGACATTGGATACAAATCAGAGCAAATCATTAAAACAGCAGGCTTAGTATCAAATGACAATCAACGAGATTAGCCGGCTATTTTCAGCTAGGCGCCTAATCTTGGATCGTTGAACCATTGAAATCGTTCACAATACGAAGCGGAGCAACCGGCACCTCGGCATCGTTCCTCAAGCTAGCAAGCAACAGCCGACCAAAACCATGCGAACAACAACAAGTCCCTTGTATGTATAATAGTAGACGACATGCCCCACTACATGCAACGAGCAATTTTGGTAAACACAAAATTACTGCTAGAACGTCACGAGCCGCATGGTAGTAGCAGCCAGCTTTAAACTAGCTAGGCGCATTCTCTTGGACCTTTGAGCCGTCAAAATTACATTAATTTGTGTAGCAAAAGCTTGGCAGCCACATTCGGCATGGTAGGTTCTACAAAATAGGCGGCACTTGATGCAACAAACATCCAGCCAAACATGTTAAACAACATGCGGCAACCACCCCACTTCAATTCCAACCATGCATACTCCTAGACTCGGCAAGCAAGCATAAACACCGAGCTTAACTTGAGAAGTCACTCTTGCCCCCTGATTTTCTTGGTTTTCAAGATGTTACACGCAAGCCCTCGTGATTATAGGATCAACTAGCCTTATCACGTGTAAAGGCGGACCTAGCGTAGGACATCTAAATATCTCGAGTGGGGCAAGACGGCTGGGCACATGCTATCTCCTCTTGTCCAAAGTTCATCATTATTATCATTATTATGATTATGTAGGCGGCACCCTATTTAAGACCCTCTACGAAGAAAAGTAGCCGGCCCCCAACATAGAACTTTGAACGAAATAAGTGACAAAGCCAGCTCCTGAGCCAGCAAGCTCACCAAGGGATCAAGGACCGGTGACAAATGTGTGGGTCGAGCCTTAAGGGAAATAGACACCAAGGTCACAAACTACATAAAAAGAAATTTTAACATGGCCACCTGTCCCCATTCAAAGAAGGAGGCGTCCAAACGTCATCAATCCTCTATGGAAGGGAACTAGGTGATCCATCTGCTCTAACACTTGAAATTATTTCAATACTTGATACTGATTCAGAGGGGCAGGCCGCCTATACATTTACAGTCGCTTACTCTGCATTGAGTATTTCACTTTATCATCAGAGGGGCATGCCGTCTGTACCTTTACAGTCGGCTACTCTCCATTAAGTATTTTACTCTATCTTTAGAGGGGCATGCCGTCTGTACCTTTACAGTCGGCTACTCTCCATTGAGTATTTTACTCTATCTTCAGAGGGGCATGCCGCCTGTACCTTTACAGTTGGCTACTCTCCATTGAATATTTTACTCTATCACCATAGGGGCATGCCGTCTGGACATACAGTCGATTCCAAGACAGACGACCACCCTCCTATACTTAGCTAAAAAATGATGGTGGCCTGGCCGACCCTGTGCCTAAATAGGCAGCTTCCCTCCTCTTACTTAGCATCTGCGTCCACCAAAGGACTAACCAAGGCCACAGGCCGAATGATCAGATCAGGCGCCAAGCCAACTGATCCAATCTTCAAAAATAATACGACCTGTCCCAACATCATAGCAGGCGTCCGACGACATCCCTCCGGATGAAATTCGTCGCAGAGAGCAGCTCCTTTTTGGGTGGAACATTGCTCTATAAACTAATTACACGGCACCTATACGACTGTCCCCAAGGGCAACCGCGTAGCCGTTTTTGAGACAAGGATAACTCTATCACTAACCAAACCAGTGGTAGCAGTTGACATCTGAGTCAGATGACCGCCTGTATTACTTGGGATAAATGCAAGGGGTACCTCTTGAGTTAATAGCCAACAAACATTGGTGAATCAAAAGGTTCAGCCGGCCTCCGCCGCCTGGTTTCCCTACTACTCAAACAAAATAGGCAGTGATTGACTAACCTCAAGGTTAACTAGTCGCCCTCCTTAGTACAGAACCTAAAAGGTATGAGAGATCCGCCTGTTTTTTGGCAAACAAGGGCTCTCGACCACTATTCCTACTAGATCTGACAAAAGCTACCGCCCAGGCATAGCTACTCTGGCCAGGCGTCCCGTTCACAGAAACAGACGACCTGTCCCCATCAAACTTGGTGAAATTCACCAAATATTATGAAACCATGCCAAAACATTTTGGCACCACTATTCTTACTAGGTTGGCTATACTTAAAGCTGTCGTCTATAACCTAACAGGTGTAGCTACTTCGGTTGGACGTCCCGTCTGACGCCTGCTTCTATGCAGCCACCAAAGCAAACGACCAGCCATCCCCCAACGAAATAAACTAAGTACCAAACTTAGTATATTGAATCAAAAGAGGCCAATGGCCGAATAATGCTAAACGCTTACCCCTTATGCAATAGTTGACAGTCCACCTGATCAGGGGCTATCTGCATAGTGGGGCAAAGAATCGGCATCTGTCTAGTTCGGCGGCAATCATTATTATGATTGATTAACTTTGAAAATGTCATACCGACCAAGGTATCAAAATTTTCTAAGTTAATCAAGTCCATCTCCCATTAGAACTAGACAAGATGCCGACCTAGCAAAGCTTCGAGGGTCTAACTTTCGAAAGGAGCAATCCCTCCTGGAAAGAGAAATTACTCCTTCCGAGGGGAAAATGTTTAGGGTAAAAATTACCCATGACAAATGGACCAATCCGGACCTGCCACGTGTCCACCACGTGGGCCAATCAGCGTCCGCCACTTGTCACCCTAAGAGGTCCAACATGGACTAATCAGGCCACGCTACGTGGCCTCCCATATGCCAAATAGGCAAAATGGCCACCAAGGCCCAAAGTCCAAGAGAAGCCCAATTTGCCCCGGTTAACCTAAACCTAAAATTGGCACGCTTCTCAAGACTATAAATACTTAATTAATCCTCATTAAAGGGGATTCAGCAATTAATGACTCTCACCAAGAGAAAACCAAAACACATTGATCACTCCTCACCTAGAGGAACCAGATCTTCCAACCTTTACTTTTCCGCACTATTCACTCCTCAAGCAAGTACTAACTTGATCGTCGGAGGCGGAGCTCCTACCACAAGGAGTCTCCGTTTGTTTTGCAGGTACAGGCGCACGGATCCAGTCTCGGAATTGTAACTCTCCCGCAGGACATCAGAAAACCCCGAAACACACACGGCGCTCAGGGTCAGACGATCTTGAACCATTTGACTCTGAGATCAAGGCAACTATAAGGAGAAGGAGAACAAGAAATCGACGAAGGAGAAACATGGAAGACGCCACGAAATCCCTTTTGGAGTACGGTATTCCTGATACAACTACCAGATTCCTTTCTAGCATTGTCAGGCCACCTGTGACGGCTCAGCACTTCGAGCTAAAGCCACAATTCATTCAGTTCATCTCCAAAGATTCTTTTGCAGGCACACCACATGATTGCCCGGTAAGTCATATTGATTGTTTCTTGGAGAAATGTGATACTATGAAAATGAATGGTGTTACAGATGATGCTATCAGACTTCGCCTTTTCCCTTTCTCACTACGGGATAGGGCGAAGGAATGGTTGAGAGATGAAGGCACTGCCTCGTTTGATACATGGGAAAAGCTAGTGAAAGCTTTTCTAGTAAAGTTTTTGGGACAGGAAAAGACTGCTAGGTTAAAGAACGAGCTAGCTACCTTTCGTCAATCTGATGATGAGACTCTATATGAGGCATGGAGAAGATTCAAGCGCTTACAGAGACAATGCCCTCATCATGGTATCCTAGAGTGGTTGTTGATCCAAACATTCTACAATAGTCTGACCCATGAGTTCCGCATTTACATTGATGCTGCATCCGGGGGTTCTCTCATGACTAAGAACCCAACTAAAGCCAAGGAGCTAGTTGAGAAGATGGCAGCCAATGACAATTATCATCCAAGGGGCAGAAATACTGTGAAGACTAGAGGGAAATTTGATGTTGATGCTTTAACTCTCTTGACAAGTTCTATACAGGCATTAACAAGCAAGTTTGATAAAATCCAAGCTGGATCCACTTCCACTTCATTAGAAACATGTCAATTATGTGGTATTCAAGGCCATATTGCTCCACAATGTCATCCGCCCTCTGATGAAATGTCAATCGAGCAAGCAAATGCCTTCTATATTACGTCACCTAAAAGGCCGTATGATGCTCAAGCTCAATTGTATTCTCCACCACCACCACCTAATCTTCAAGCAAGGAAATCTTTTAATCACCAACCATGTATCAACAACTACCACCGTAAACTTCAAAATACAACCTCGATTCCACTATGGAGACTTTCACTACCTCCCTTCTTCGACAGCAAGAGCTTATGACAAAGCAATTTGAGCTACAAGCAAAGCAAAATGAACACTTTTTGAAGTTCAATTCAATTGCTTATGGATCAAAATAAGAGGATAGAAACCCACCTTTCTCAACTTTCACAACAAGTGAGTCATTTATCAACTCTTCATGATCAAGCAAAAGTTCAAAAGGAATAATGCAATGCAGTTTTCTTGAGAAGAGATGAATTATTTCCGAGGAAAATAGATTAGAAAGTGTGCAGTGTGGAGCCAAGAAAAGATGAACAGGGTGAGGATGTAAAAAGTCCCAAACATGCTGCTCCATCGGCCTATGAGGAACCAATGCCCTTCCCGCAAAGGTTGTCAAAAGCCGTGCTCGATAGACATTTTGGGAAATACTGCGAAGCTCTTAAGAAGGTACACACTTCTATTCCTTTTTCCGATCTCTTAATTCAAATGCCTCAATTTGCAAATTTTGTGAAGAATATTAAAGATCAACATGAGGATAAGGAAGTAGTAAATGAGAAAGGCTCTACTCTTTTATGTGATAGCCTACCACCTAAGCTGCATGATCCTGGTAGTTTCACTATTCCCTGTATGATAAACGAAAAAATTTTCGACAAGGTTTTGTGTGATTTAGGTGCTAGTGTTAATTTAATGCCTTGTTCATTATATGAAAAATTGGGTTAGCAAAAACTTAAACCTTCCCCTATTTCTCTTCAAATGGCTGATAGGACTTCTAGACTCCCTATGGGTGTGGTTGAGATGTATTAGCTAAGGTTGGTGAACTTGTTTTTCCTATTGATTTTGTTGTTATGGACATGAAAGAAGACCATAAGATCCTAATTATATTCGGTCGTCCATTCCTTGCCACAAGTCAAGCTCTAATAGATGTTCCTAAAGGACAAGTGACCATTAGGGCCCAGAATAAACAAGTCATGTTTAAGCTCTTTAATGAACATAATTTTATATTTGATGGTGGTACTTGTTTAAGAATTGATACTACTAACCCTTTGGTTGATAAGTGTGTATTTGGTAGAAATTTTGTGATAAACGAGGATAAAATTCCACCCAATGATGAGCTTAGCTACATGAAGGTAAGTTCGGATACAAAGCATGTCAAATATAAAATGAAGGAGTCACTTGGAGGCAGATATTTTCATGGGCAACATCGCGGAGTTCCTTCTTCGTGTGGTGACCTAGGTTGAGCTAACAACGAAGGTCAAGCTAAAGACCTTGATAAACTACCGCTTTGCGGGAGGCAACCCGTATTTTATTGTTCTTATTTTATTCTTTTCTAATTTTTGCGTGTTTTTGTTTGTCTTTGGCTTTTAGAGAGGTAAGGAAAGTGTAACTTGCGCTTGTGGGAGTTTGTTTTTGTGCAAATTTTGAGCCAAAGAAGAACTGAATTCATTCAAACGTTCAATCTCCTTCGTGCCCGATCGGGCATCCCTTGCCCGGTCTGACCGGGCGGTGAGGGTTGAGAATTAGCTTCAATTCTTCTTTCTTTCATGCTTCTCGCGCCTGATCAGGCAGCCCATGCCCGGTCAGACCAGGTACGCATACGGTTCATCAAAACTGCTCAAGTTCGACAGGCCATAAATTTTGCGTCACTTAACGGATTTTTGCGTGTGACCTATCGTCGGAAAGCTCTTCAAGTCTACTTTCCAATGAACGGAATGGTGTTCTTCTAACAAGTGTATTATTCGGATAGAGGGTTCAGAATTATTACATAGCTAATTCTTCAGTAAGGTCAAGTGAACGGAATGCCTAGGTGGAAGCCGCTTCCGATCAGTAATATTAAGGTACAATTAATATTACAGCTTAATCTTAACTGAACCCTTCGGGTTGAACCCAATCGAACAACCGATCCGAGACGACGAATTAATCTCAAAGCATTTAATTAGTCGACAGAGTTTTACGAATACAGACGTCGGATATCGAGCCTAGGGCGTCGTGACCAAGCTTCGCAAAATCACAAGCGACAAGTACGAGCATAGCCGTAGCTAGGCTAGGATAGCTAATCGCAAGCCCAGGCGCACCATGTGTGTGCTAGGCGCATCATGGTGTGCTAGGCGTAGCATGAGTGCCTAGGCGCCATCGCAGCCCTTGCATCATACACTAGGCGCACCATCGCTGGCACTAGGTGCTGGCGTGTGTGCGTGCCTAGCAGGGCAGCACCATCGCTAGCATCAAGTACTAGCATGGGTGCTTGCCTCACATCACAGCACGCTGAGCGTGTGTGAGTGCCAAGGCACCATCGCAGGCCTAGCACCACGCACAACACCATCGCAGTGCTAGGCACATGCGTGTGTGCGTGTGCGTGTGCACCATCGCCAAGCATCGCCCAGCAGCCTCGCAATGCAGCACCGAGCATTCGCATAGCTGTGTGCTTGCGTGCGTGCCTTTGCATGGCAGCACCAAGCACAGCAAGCTAGCAAGCAGCACTAGCCTTGCTCAGTGCGTGTGCATGTGCACCATCGCCCAGCACCAAGCCTAGCATGCGTGGCTCGCTAGCAGCACGCATGCTAGACCTTGCGTGCGTGAGGGGCTGGCAGGCATGGCTATGCATAGAGCCTGTGCGAGGGATGCGAGTGTGTGCGAGGCAATGCGTGGGAGTGCTGAGCTAGCGCTAGCATGCTAGCACAGCCTAGCACTAGCACGCACCAGCGCCAAGCATCGCCCAGCACCAGCACGCACAACCTGGCTGGGGATGCAAGGCTGCTGGCTAGTGCTAGCTTGCAGCGCTAGCTGGCACGCTAGCTGGCAGCCAGCACAGCCCTCCTTGAGGCGGTTTGTGTGTGGACGTGGGGACCAAGCAAAGCCTTGGGGAGCAAGGCTATGGTCCCCCCCACCTAACCTTGGGCATCACTCATAAGCATATGGTTATGCCACTTGTCGCGTTGTGATTGATCTTAATTATTTATTTAATTTGGAATTAAATAAATTATTGATTTCACCAACTCTCCCACATTGGTGGGAGATTGGAAATTAAGGGTTCATTTCCCTATAAATACCAAAGGCTTAGGTATTTGGGAATACACAACCTTGAGTGGAATTAAAAGGCAACTCTTGATTTGAGTAAACCTTGATTCGTAAAACTCATAGTTTTATTTGTTCGGGTCTCGACTAACCTTCGAGACTTAGGACGCTCGGGTCGGGTTCGAGGGTACAATCCCGTTGGAGACCTCGTATTTTCGGGGTTCAAGTAAGAGCTCATTGTTGAGCGAAGCACGCGTCAAAGGTATAATCTTTTATCCTTTCTTGTGTTTAATTATGTTTTGCTTGTTAATTGCATTTATTATGGGGGCGGGTCTTGGCGGGTTTCTTTCCGCGTAGTGTGGGTCATTACGAAACCCAACAGCGGTATCGGAGCCACGCTCCTTTTAATTTTTGCAATTATTAATTAATTATGGTGTTTTAAAGTAAGATTTAATTTTTGGTTTTTCTTTTCTAATTAGATTAGAAGCTCGTTTTAATTAATTTTAAAACTCGTATTTTTATCGATTTGGCTGTCGAACCCAGATTTTGGCTCAAATATAGTGATTTTTGGGCGGAATCGACATTCTGAAACAGATTCAGTCCTTTTTAAAGGCTGTCCAGAAGCCAAATTTGAACCAGAAACCCAAGTTTATGGGGTTTTTTTCGTTTTTCAACGAAAATTTTAAATCTTTTTAAGCCTTGATTAATGAAAGTATTACAAGGTTAGATTAAATGCATTATTGCATCCCTAATCTACTGCTATATTAAATTTCCTTAAGCATTATTAAGGAGTTTTAATTAGTGCTTGAGTTGATATGCCTTTTTTCACATAAACTTGTTTTTTCACAATTTTGCAAATTAATTGCAATAATGTGTGAATGTTTGATGTGAATGTGTAATTTTAAGTTTCTAATATGTTAAAGTTCTAATCTTTAAAGGTTTAAATGATTGGAACTCTAACCCTAAATTCCATATTGAACAAAGTTTGGATTTTTCATTTTGGTTGATTAAAATCCAGTAAGTTCAAATACTTGTGAGTAAAATTTTGATTAATCTTCATATTGGAAGATGTAATCTTATTATTTTACACAAGTATGAAATTTGGAAAATTTTTATCATTAGATGGTTAATTTATTTTTTCAACTCCCATTTGTCAAATCCATTATTAATTTGCATATTTGTTAAATTAATTATGGACACAACTCATTTAATTTTAAGCGTAAAGAAAGACCTAAATTTGTTCAAAATAAATTTTTGGATGATTTAGGCTTGAGCACCATTAAAATTAAATTTATTTAAGTTAGACTTATTTTATTTTATTTTATTTTTCCTCAAATTGATTCTAAAATGTAATTTAGAATTAATTTTTGTCACACACAAATCAGAATTAAAATTCCTAGTAAAATGCACGCAAATCGATGCAAAAACGCAAGCGTCACCAAGGCTAGCCGGGCTGCCTAGCAGCCCACATGTAGGCTGCCTATGGTGCGCGCATGGCTGAGTATCAATGTTGCGTGGCTGTGTGGCGAAGGATGCTAAAGTGCTGGGCTTGGGCAGTGGCATTGGCTGCTGGCTGCTTGGGGTGCTGCTAGGTAGCGTGGTAGCAAGCACCAGCCAGCCCCCACTTGCTGGCAGGCGCAAGCATGCGAGCAGGCATGCGTAGTGCTGGCTAGCGTAGTGTGTTGTGCTGGGCGCAGCATGCTAGCACCAAGCGCCAGCACAGCCCTTGATGCTGCTGGTGCTGTGTGGCGTAGGCTGCTGGCAAGCTTGTGCTGCTGCTGGGCAGAGAGGCAGCAAGCCCCAGCCAGCCAGCCCACTGCTGCCTAGCAGCCATGGTGCACAATGCCAATGCTTGGGTGGGGCTATTTTGCTTAATTTTTGAGCTATGCAATTTTGCGAAAATTTTGCCGTTTTAAATTATTTATGTAATTATTTTAACGAGGTTAGACCTCGATTTTTCCGGCTTTTGCAAAATTTTTTGATTTTGACAAATTATGGGTTATGCCGACTTAATTAATTGGATTAATTAAGTGTGGATGCGGAATTTAGTGGGAGCTTAGTTAATTACGTGAGCATTTTGTTTTTAGAAATAATGAATTAAACAACTTTGACTAGTTTTAATTAGGCGCGTTAATTGGATTAACCACCTAAGTTAGTTACTAGTTTTGCGTGTTTAATTGTGTATTTCGTAAAATGCATGGGACATTTACAAATAGTGAATGGGTGAATGAAAGATTGTTTTCAAAACAGGTTATTGAAAATGGCAACTAGTGGGGCCCGATTAGGATAGAAAATACGGACTGCGTTCCGTTATGTATTTTTTGTAAATCTAAATACATTCTGCGAACCGTTAAGTATTTTTGTACTTTAGATTAATCTTAGTCGTTCTAGCTAGTCATTTTATTTTGGCCAAGATGTCTCAAGACGACGTTTCAATGAAGACGAGCCAAGATGAAGACCCATGGAATTTGAAGATTTCAAGGGGTCATGCTAGTTTCCAAATGCATCTATTTTATGCTTTATATATATTATTGTTATATTTGAATGTTAGATGCATGTTCAGGATTTCATATGTTGTGACGATTAGTTAAGTTCACTTATATCAACCAACATAGAAACCCTAGGTCCCTTAATAATATTGAGCTAAAATTTGTCGTTCCAAGAACAACACTCACCAAACTAATGCGCGTATTTGATGGGCTATGCCAAAGCGAGGCATCACTACTTCCCTAGGAACGTAAGGTATACTAGGTATACAAGTTGTCTTGGTTTAGCTTAACGATATCACTAAGGAATCCTTAGATGTCGTGGAAAAAGAGATAGAATGTCAAGAATGCATTAGATGCGACATTTTATCAAACCGAGAGTAACTTAGAGCTATTAGCAATTGGATTGCTTACCTTAAGATATTTAATGATTAAGATAAGCCAAAGCATGCTTAACCATTTCTTGATCTTTGGGATCTCGGAATCATTTTATTCTCGCCCATAAGGGAAAATTTATTAATGCGTGGATAAAATGCTCAATAAGATTGAAAACATGCATGAACGCTTTTAAAATTTTCAACTTATTGATTTATGAATGGTTTTTCATTTCAAATTCTTTCAATTGTAGAACAATGTCTGCAAGTAACTCAAACAACAACCAATTCTCTTTACGCTCAATTCTCGACAAGGAGAAGTTGAGCGGGCCAAATTTTCTTGATTGGCAAAGAAATTTGCGCATTGTACTAATGCAAGAGCAAAAGGTATACGTCCTTGATGAGGAAATGCCCGACGCTCCCAATGAGGAGGTCACTCAGGCTGCCCTTAACCGATGGCAAAGTGCCAATCGGGATGTTAAATGCATCATGTTGGCCACTATGTCTCCGGACCTTCAAAAGACTTTCTTTGAAAAGGAGACGGCTTTTGAAATCATTTCTGAGCTTCAGAATATGTTTCAAGAGCAGGCTCGAACTGAAAGGTTCGAAACCCACAGGCAGATCCTTGAGAGCAAGCTCAAGAAAGGAGAGCCAGTCAGCCCGCATGTCCTTAAAATGATTGGATTATTTGAGAACATGGAAAGGCTTGATGCTGGGTATTCAACCGAGATGGCAATTGACATCATTCTCCACTCGCTTCACAAAGGCTATGATCAGTTCAAGATGAACTATAATATGCATAGCATGGAGAAAACCCTCACCGAGCTTCATGGTATGTTGAAGCAAGCCGAGCAAACCCTCAAGGATGAGGGCGAGCATGACATGCTCATAGTGAGGAAGGGCAAGCCATTCAAACGTCCGGGCAAGAAGAAGAGCTTTAAAGGGAAAAAGAGAAATTTTCCGCCTAAGTCAAACACTTCCAAGCGCAGCAAGGACAAGAAGGTAGCCTCTTCCAAGTCCAATTCCGGATGTTTTTACTGTAAGAAGAAGGGACATTGGAAACGGGACTGCCTCAAATTCAAGGAAGATAAGAAGAACGGCACCGTTGCTTCTTCATCAGGTATTTTTATTATAGACTTAAACTTTGCTAGCAAAACATCATGGGTATTAGATACCGGATGTGGCTCACACCTTTTTTCTAATGCTCAGGGACTAAGGATAAATAGGAGGCTAGAGAAGGGAGAGGTCGAGCTTCGGGTCGGCAATGGAGCAAGAATATTTGTCGTCTCCGTTGGAACCCTCAGTTTGTCATTGCCCTCTAGGCTTATTTAGAACTTGACAATTGTTATCATGTTCCTAGAGTTACCAAAAACATTATTTCAATATCGGCGTTGGACGCCAAAGGTTTTGAATTTCGAATTAAGAACAATAATTGTTCATTTTATTTCGATAATGTTTTATATGGTAAAGCATATTCAGAAAATGGTCTTTATGTGCTTTCTCTTGACAAACAAGTCTATAACATTGATGATACTGCCAAAAAGGCTAAGACCATCGAGTCGAATCAAACCTACTTGTGGCATTGTCGTCTTGGCCATATTAACGTCAAACACATCAAGAAACTTCTACAAGAAGGTGTTCTTGACTCATTCGACAGGGAGTCGTCTGAAAATTGCGAAGGATGTCTATTAGGCAAGATGATAAAACAGCCGTTCTCCAAGTTGGGAGAAAGGGCAAGTGACTTATTAGGTCTAATACACACGGATGTATATGGACCAATGAGTACACCAGTAAGACAAGGTTACCGATATTTCATCACCTTCACCGACGATTTTAGTAGATATGGCTATATCTACTTAATGTCGAATAAATCTGAATCCTTTGAGAAATTCAAAGAATTTCAGAAAGAAGTTATGAATCAACTTGGCAAGAAAATTAAAGCAGTTTGATCGGATCGAGGTGGCGAATATTTGAGCCATGAATTCGACGATCACTTGAAAGAAAATGGTATTCTTTCAGAGTTGACACCTCTCGGAACTCCTCAATGGAACGGAGTGTCCGAACAGAGGAATCAAACCTTGTTAGACATGGTTTGATCAATGATGGGTCTTAGTGAACTTCCTATCTCTTTCTGGGGACATGCACTACAAACCGCGGCACTAACACTGAACCACGCTCCGTCAAAAGCTGTTGAAAAGACTCCATATGAATTATGGACTAAGAAACTTCCTAGGTTGTCTTTTCTCAAGATTTGGGGATGTGAAGCATATGTCAAGCGATTAATTTCGGACAAACTTCACCCTAAATCGGACAAGTGTTTCTTTGTGGGATATCCAAAAGAAACCAAAGGGTATTACTTCTACAATAAATCCGAGAACAAAGTGTTTGTTGCTCGTGATGGTGTCTTTTTGGAGAAGGAACACCTTTCCAAAATGACAAGTGGCAGGAAAAATCGAACTCGACGAAGTTCGAGAGGACGAGCAACAATGTTAACCTGATAACACTGACAATCTAAGTGCTTTGGAAGCAGCTGGGAAGATTGGTCAGAAACAAACACACAACGTAAATGCTCAACTTATTACCCTTCGTAGGTCGCAACGACAAAGATCTCAACCAGACAAATACCTTGGTATTGTCTTAACCGATGATCAAGACATCCTAGTTATGGATGGAGATGAGCCAGCGATATACAAGCAAGCTATGACGAGCCCCGACTCTGCTAAATGGCAAGAAGCCATGAAATCATTGAAGACAGACAAGGATGAAAATGTATCGATATACAAGGCTAGACTGGTGGCAAAAGGTTATAGGCAAGTCCACGGGATTGACTATGATGAAACCTTTTCACGAGTTGCAATGCTAAAGTCTGTCCGGATTATTCTAGCGATTGCTGCATATTACGATTATGAAATATGGCAGATGGATGTCAAAACCGCCTTCTTGAATGGGATTTTGGAAGAAACTGTGTACATGACACAGCCAAAAGGTTTTGTCGATCCGAGCAACGCTGGTGTTTCGGGGTTTTCTGATGTCCTGCGGGAGAGTTACAATTCCGAGACTAGAACCGGACGCCTGTACCTGCAAAACAAACGGATGCTCTGGATGATTGGAGATCCGCCTCCGACGGTCAAGTTAGTACTTGATTAAGGAGTAATTAATGTGGAAATTAAAGTGATTTGGTCTCTCTAGGTGAGAGTGTTTAATGTGTGTAATCTGCGTTTTTTCCCTTAATGAGGATTAAGGGAGGTATTTATAACCTCGGGAAACGTGCCAATCTAGGTTTAGGTTAACCTTAGGCTGATTGGGCTTCCCTCGGAAGTTGGGCCTAGGTGACCGGCTTCTACATTAGGCATGGAGTATGCCACATGTCATGACATAATAAGTCCAAGGTGGACGAATAAGCGTGTGCCACGTGGCAAGCCCTGAGAGGTCCAACTGGGGCACACTTGGCAGGGCCTGATTGGCCCACGTGGCGCATTCCGATTGGTGGGAGCAAAATCCCCTAATCATTTGCCCCTCACAGGTGGCACGTGACTGGTCACGTGTTACCTGTGACAGGTGTCGCCCTGTAACAGGCGACGACCTGCTACAGGTGTCACTCGGCGAGAGGCCGAGAGATTCTCCCGCCAATATTTTGAATTCTGGAAGTGACCCTTTGCCTTCTCACTTCGCCTATATAAAGGAGTGTTGACTTCGGTCATTTTCACACTTGAAAACTTTGTGAGAGAACATTCGGACCCCTGAACTTGCTCTGACATTTTGGACCCTTTCTGCCTACCGCCTGCTCTGACAAGCCAACTGCAAAGGATTTTCAGAACTTCATCAATCGTCACTCGTTCAGGTAACCGTCGGTTCTCTTACTCTTAATTTTCTCTTTACTTTATTCTTTTTTGAAATGGCACCACGGAAACACACGACACGACCTAGGTTAGTGATCAGCCGGTCACCGGGGACGGCTGAATCTAGGACTAGGATTGCCGCCTGCCCTTTTCTGGACCCATCTTTGCCCTTTATACAAAGTCCGACTGTATCTGTGTCTATGCAGAGCATGATGGCCAGAACAAAAAAGACTGACAGGATCTCAAACTCAGACGGCTCCTCCCACAGGGTGCCGATTAGTGAAACATCTGACCAGGCGCCAGATGTGGAAGTGAAACAAAGCGGCTTGAAAGCCGGCAGTTCTGAGGGAGGAGTCAAAGTGACCCCTTCCCATTTTACAGTTGACAATTCTGCATTCTCTCCTTCTCCTTTGAAAGGAGAGGAGGCGGGCCCCTCAAGGAGAGGAGAGGAGTCGTCCTCTTCGGACTCGTCAGAGGACGAATCCGAGTCTAGCTCTTCTGGCCATGCTTCTCTGGACACAGAAGAGAAAAACAGTCGCGTACAAGTGGCGAGGCTTTCTCACGCAGTTGAGAAGGGGGACAATTGGGCGGAGCCATCCGCCTCTCACGGAGAGAAAAATACCCCCTACTACTGCACGGTACCTCGGGGCCGGATCACGGCCATGCAAGAGAAAGTGGGGAGCTTTATCGTAAACCACACAATGGGCCCCGGCTTTTTAGTGTTCGTGCCGGATCCAGAGGACACAGTCGTCTGGCCGGCTGGTACCAGTTATGATGGCGCTTGCTTTGGCTGCTACGAGGCGGCCATTAAGGCTGGGCTGCGCTTCCCACTACATCCGGCTGTTCAGCGGATCTTGGATGGGTATGAGTTGGGGTTATGGCAGTTAGCCCCGAACTCCTAGGTCAACGTACTCGACTATGTGGTCGGGTGCGAACTGCACGGGGTGGAGCCGAACTTCGAGGCTTTCGCCCACATGAACTAGCTCAACCGGACCCCTAAGGCAGGCGGTACCGGCTGGTATCAATTGACGAGCCTTAGGGGCTACCTCATGACGAGAGGTAAAACAAACAAATGGAAGGACTGGCGGAGCACCTTCCTTATCATTGAGAGTTCAGACACAGAGCTGAACAAGCGCTTCAATAGGTGGAACAGGAATCCGCCCCTTCTTGCAGGCGGCCGCAACATGCCGCCTGTTCCCCCCAAGGCTAAGAAAGAGATCCTAGATAAAGGACTCTTCAAAGTAGAGTCGAAGGTGAACTCTACTTTAGGGGTACGAGAGGAAGTACCCCTGCACTGCGTCCCAAGCTTCAAATGGCTCTACGACGAGTACTTTTTGGCCGCATGTGGCCTCAGCAGTCGGTTCTCAAGAGGTAGCCGGCCTGTCGAATACTCTGTTGTTCCGTGCATTTCTTGTTATGACTTTTATTAACTTTGCTATTTGTTTTTGCAGCGGACGTCATGAGCAAAATTACCGCCTCCAAGACTGCGGCGGCCATGTCGGGGCCTCCATCATGCAACAGTCTTCAACCGAATCCCCCAACAAGGGGGCACCCTTGGTGGGCTTCGAACCTTTCACCCTCTTTTTGGAGTTGTGTTTATGCATATATTGACTCTTTTCTTCTTTTTTAGACGGGCGCTCCAAGAGCTTCTTCTTCCCAACAGCCGGACCCCAAGGCCCGGAGGACGACTGTTGCGAGCTCTCCTGGTTCTGCCAGGAAACATGCGGCGGCTGAGAAACAGCCGGACACTTCTTCTAAAACTCCAGCTGGGCCACCTAGAAGTATGAAATTGTCCTTGTAAATTTTAGACTTGCTCCCTTCTTTACTAGGTCTAATCCGTTTGTTTATGCTTGATGCAGCCGGCCCTTAGGAGCCTGACTTGGTCGAAGTCGCCAAGTCTATGATCAAGGCCGTACCTCCAGCTGAAAGGGAGGCGGTCAGGGGTGTCGGCACCCTTGACCTAGACGGGATTGCAGGGGTCCTTGCTGAGGTATACTTAGCATATTTTTGAGTATTTGAATTCCAGGACGCCTGTTTTCTTTTTTGTTTGGATACTGACGCCTGTTCCCCTTTTTACTTAGGCCCTGCTCCGAGTGAACGGCCTTCGCAAGCCACTTGACCGGAAGAACAAAGAGGTAAAGGCTGCAAAAGCTATGGTCGCCTCTGACTGTGATAAGGCAATGTTTCAAATTGCCCAAAATGAAGTTCTGACAGTTGATATTCTATATTATCAGGCGCAGGCTACCGCCGCTATCCGGGCTCAGTTAGAGGCGACCATCAACAACCTCAAGACCGAGCTGAGACCTCTTCGCCAAAAGATGTCCTCATACGAAACCTTGGAGAAATCCTTGGCGAGCGTAAAGGAACGCCTGGTGACCCAGGAGAAGAGTCTTACTCAGGAGCTCTCGGAAAAGGCCGAGCAAGAAAAGAAAGAGCTGGTCCGGGAGATGATGGAAGACTCTGCTCAAATCCAGCGCATGACTTGGGGCCGCCTCTTCCCCAATGCCGACTTTGCCTCCTGGGAAAAAACGTACCGCCAGTGTTCTGATAGATATAATCAAGAGATCCTGGCGGCTGCTGAGGAAGAGGCGCTGGAGGAGGAGGAGCATCCGGTAGTGGCGCTTGTGCCGCTTGGGGGTAATACATCGAAGAAGGATGCAGCTGAAGCCGAGTCCAGCAAAAAGAGTGCTGACCAGGCGGCAGCTGCTAATATTGAAGATCTGCCCCCTTCATAAGCTTTATGTCTTCTTTCCCCGGCCTGCGTGCCGTTTATTTGTATTTACCCGGCCAGGGGGCCGGGGCTCTGAATATTTTGCCGGTCTTTAATGACCGGCTTCCTTTTAATGAATATTTTTGTTTTGCTTCAAATTTGTTCAAGTATTGAATATTCTGATATCCAATTGTACATTATACCGACTGTTTTACATGGCCGATAGTTGCAGACAGGTACGGATAGTTAGTCACGCCGCCTATGCCCCTGGACGACTGGTTGTCTATTTCCAGGCTAGACGATCAATCGGCCATTTATCCAATCGGTATTCGAACCATTTTAAAGACTGGATCCCCTTTAGGCAGGCGGTTCTGTCATTTATAAAATTAACCAAGTAGGAAAGTGGTTTCCTACTTGTCATGTTTTTAGGCTAGAGACTTTAGGCCGTCTAGGCCGACTGTTCCCCGCCATATTTAATCTAGTGTAAACAGGTGCTGTATGAACACCTTTTTAGTTTCATACTAAATTTTTAAGGAGTGACCAAGTAAACATGATTGTTACCTAGTCGCCAAGTAACTGAGTATTAGAGGTATCAAGCGGTGGGTACCGGTTGTTCCCCTTTATTCGCCAATGTTTGTTGGCTTTTAACTCATAGGTTGTTAACCTAGTAGGAGTAGTGGTTGAGAGCCCCTGTTTGCTAAAAACAGGCGGACGACTCATACCTTTTAGGCTCCATACTAAGTTTGAGAGAGTGACTATGAGTTAACTTTGGTGTTACTCAGTCGCCGTCACTCCTGCTTGAGTAGTAAAGGTACCAGGCGGCGGAGGCCGGCTGAACCTTTTGATTCGCCAATGTTTGTTGGCTATTAACTCAAGAGGTACCCCTTGCATTTATCCCAAGTAATACAGGCGGTCATCTGACTCAGATGTCAACTGCTACCACTGGTTTGGTTAGTGATAGAGTTATCCTTGTCTCAAAAACGGCTACGTGGTTGCCCTTGGGGACAGTCGTATAGGTGCCGTGTAATTAGTTTATAGAGCAATGTTCCACCCAAAAGGGAGCTGCTCTCTGCGACGAATTTCATCCGGAGGGATGCCGCCGGACGCCTGCTATGATGTTGGGACAGGTCGTATTAGTTTTGAAGATTGGATCAGTTGGCTTGGCGCCTGGTCTGATCATTCGGCCTGTGGCCTTGGTTAGTCCTTTTGTGGACGCAGATGCTAAGTAAGAGGAGGGCAGCTGCCTATTTAGGCACAGGGTCGGCCAGGCCACCATCATTTTTTAGCTAAGTATAGGAGGGTGGTCGTCTGTCTTGGAATCGACTGTATGTCCAGACGGCATGCCCCTATGGTGATAGAGTAAAATATTCAATGGAGAGTAGCCAACTGTAAAGGTACGGGCGGCATGCCCCTCTGAAGATAGAGTAAAATACTCAATGGAGAGTAGCCGACTGTAAAGGTACAGACGGCATGCCCCTCTGAAGATAGAGTAAAATACTCAATGGAGAGTAGCTGACTGTAAAGGTACAGACGGCATGCCCCTCTGATGATAAAGTGAAATACTCAATGGAGAGTAGGCGACTGTAAATGTATAGGCGGCCTGCCCCTCTTAAGTAAGAATAAAAATTAAACATGGAGAGTAGCCGACTGTTTGTCAGTAGGCATGCCCCTCTTAAGTAAAAATGAAAACTGAGTATGGAGAGTAGCCGACTGTTTGTTAGTAGGCGTGCCCCTCTTAGTACAAAATTGAATATTAAGTATGCAAACTTTTATTAAGTAGCCCTTGACTATTTATATCATTCAAAAGAAATATTTCTTAAGATTATCTACATTCCAAGTTCGAGGCAACGGTTGGCCGTCTGGTGTTTCCAGACGGTAGGTACCGTCCCTGACCTCTTCACAGATTCGGTAGGGTCCTTCCCAGTTGGGAGTTAGTTTGCCAGACTCATTAGCCCTTCCATTTGCTTCCATTTTTCTAAGTACAAAGTCCCCCACTTTGAGTGGACGCCTGTGTACTTTTTTGTTGTATGATCTAGTCATTCTCAGGCGGTAAATTTCATGGCGCAAGATAACATTGCCCCTCCTTTCAGGAAGTGAGTCTAACTCCAGGCGCATGGCTTCCCAGTTTGCCTCTTCGTCATATAACATTACTCGAAGAGTCGGCTCGTAGTGTTCTATTGGAAGAACAGCTTCCGCACCATAAGTTAGGAGGAATGGAGTTTCTCCAGTCGCCCCTTTTTCAGTCGTCCTAATGGCCCAGAGAACATGTGGTAATTCATCCGCCCATAGGCCGCCTGCTCGTTCAATCTTTTTCTTGAGACCGTCTGAGATGATTTTATTAAAGGCTTCTACCTGGCCGTTTGCTTGTGGACGGCCGACAGATGCAAAGTAGTGTGCAATTCCTTGGTCACCCAACCAGCTTTTGAGAACAGGCGTCTCAAATTGGGGACCATTATCAAAAACCATAGACATGGGAACCCCGAACCGAGTGATGACATTTTTCCAAATGAATGAAATTACATACTTCGTCTTGATTCCCTTTACAGCCTCCGCCTCTACCCATTTAGTGAAGTAGTCGACGGCAACAAGTATGTACCTCCTTCCGCCTGTAGCAGGCGTATATGGACCCAGAATATCCATGCCCCACTTAGCAAACGGTAGTGGGCTATGAATGGTAGTGAGGTCAGTAGCCGGACGGTGAATTAGTTTGCCAAACCTTTGGCACTTGTCACATTTTTTCACCATCTCCATCGCATCTGCTTCTAAAGTAGGCCAAAAGTAGCCTTGCCGCCTTGCCCGTTGAGCAAGCGTCCTACCGCCTATATGGGAAGCACAGTAACCAGAGTGAAGATCATCTAGTATCTCTCGCCCCTTTTCTAGAGTAACACACTTTAAGAAGGGTTGAAGGTACCCCCTTTTGTGAAGTTCTCCCTTTATTATTTGGTTGCTCGTTTTTTCAGTGCTGCCGCCTGTTGATGATCATCCGACAAGGTACCATTTGTCAGATGTGCCCTGATTGGATCCATCCAAGTTGAGCTTCTGTCTAAGATTCCAATAGGGTCTTCCTCAATGCTTCTCTTCTCCATTACTTCCCAAAAAACAGTTCGAGGAGTATCACAGGTGGCGGATGATGCTAATTTTGAAAGTGCATCTGCCTGGTTGTTTTCTGATCTCGGCACTTGGGTCAGATGGAAATCCTCAAGGGAGCCGACTGCTTGTTGGACTGCCTGTAAATACTTGATCATGGCCGGATGGGTTGCTTCGTATTCGCCATTGTACTGACTCACTATCAATTGTGAATCGGAACAGGCGTCTATTTTTCTTGCCCCTGCCGCCTTCCACATGCGGATTCCGGCTAGTAAAGCTTCATATTCTGCCTCATTGTTTGAGGCCTGAAAACTGAAGTGTAGAGCATACTCGTACCTGTCGCCCTCTGGCGACTGACATATGACGCCTGCTCCACAACCATTTGAAGTAGAGCTTCCATCCACATATACCTTCCAGACTTGGTCTGGAACTTGAGAGTCAGGAGGACGAGTCAGCTCAACAATAAAGTAAGCAAAGGCTTGCCCCTTCACTGCTTTTCTAGGCTCGAAGGTAACTTCGAGGCTCTGTATTTCTATGGCCCATTTGATCATTCGACCTGACGACTCCATGATGGTCAGTGGCCGCTTGATAGGTTGGTCTGTATACACGACGACTACATGTGCCAAAAAGTAGGGCTTCAATTTTTTAACAGCCATGAAGAGTGCAAGACCAAATTTCTCCACTAAGGGATACCTCAACTCGGCATTTTTCAGTACTTGACTGACAAAGTAGACCGGGAGCTGACATCCGTCTCTTTTAGCAAAAAGAACAACACTTAACGCATGATCAGAGACGGCCAGGTACATGTAGAGTACTTCTTTGGGCAAAGGGCTGACCAGCCTCGGCAAGGAATGCAAGTAAACTTTCAATTTCTGGAAGGCCGCCTCAGCATCCGGCCCCCATTCAAACCTTGCCTTTTTCTTAATTGCCTGGAAAAAGTATAAACAATTTGTCGCCTGATCGGCTTAGAAATCTTCCCAAGGCCGCCAGACAACCTGTTAACTTTTGAACCTCTCGGATGGTACGAGGCGACTGCATGTCGATGACCGCCTGCACCTTCTCAGGGTTCGCCTTTATTCCTCTCTGATTGATAAGGAATCCGAGAAATTTCCCAGACTCAACTCCAAAGAAAAATTTCCTGGGATTGAGCATGACATGGTGCCGCCTGAGTGTGGCGAAAGTTTCTCGGAGGTCCGACAGATGATCTTTCTGAAGTTTAGACTTGACAATCATATCATCAATATATGCCTCGACATTTCTCCCAATCTGATCAAAGAACACAGTGTTTATCATTCGCTGGAAAGTGGCCGGGGCATTCTTAAGACCAAACGGAATGACCGTGTAACAGTATAACCCCTGATCAGTGACGAAGGCCGTCTTCTCCTGATCTTTCTTCCATAAAGGAATTTGATGGAAACCAGAGTAGGCGTCCATAAAGCTCATCAAAGCATGGCCGACTGTTGAGTCGACCAGGTTATCAATTTTAGGCAGAGGGTAACTGTCTTTGGGGCACGCCTTGTTTAAGTCTGTGTAGTCTACACACATTCGCCAGGTGCCATTCAGCTTTTTAACAAGCACCACATTTGCAACCCAGTCTGGGAAGTAACATTGCCGAATGAACCCTGCATCAAGTAATTTTTTAACTTCGGCGGCTGCCGCCTGACTTCTTTCTTTGCCATGGTTTCGCTTCTTCTGCCGTACCGGCTTCTTTTTCGGATCCACGGCCAGTTTATGTACCGCCAGATCAGGACTAATGTCTGGCATTTCGTGGACTTCGAATGCAAAGATGTCCTTGTATTCTTTCAATAGTTTGGGAAAGTCGTCACCCAGGTCCCTTAGAGCAGTCGTCCCAACCTTGATTGTTCTGTCAGGACGCGAGTCATCTAAGATCAGGTCCGTATGCTCACCAGCTGGCTGAGGGCGAAATTCATTCGACCGCTCCTCTGCCAATGATTGCTATTTTCTGTCTTTTCTTGCGGCCCCTGTCTGGGATGCCTTTCTCTTCTTGCCGCCTGCTTCTTGAACAGGCACACTCTCCTTGACATTGTCAAGGTCTATTTTTCCACCGCTCGACATAGTGGCCATAACAGTGGGCTTGACATCCGAGAGATAGCACTCTCGGGCCATCCTCTGATCTCCCCTTAGGGACCCGACTGTTCCATTATCCCTCTCAAACTTGAGCAACATAAGAGATGGGATTATAACAACCTTGGAATTATTCAGGGTTGGTCGTCCCAGAATCATGTTGTAGGCCAAGAGTTCTTCTACTACCAGGAACCGGTTTACCATGTGTCGTCCTTCCCCTTTTTCGCCCAGGCGGACGGGTAAATCCACTCGTCCCACTGGGTGGACGACTCCTCCTCCAAACCCTACTAAAGGGTGGGATGCCGGATGTATGCAATCAGTCTGATATTTTAGTTTTGACAGACATTTGCTACTGATGAGATCTGAGGAGCTTCCGGTATCTATGAGGATTCGGCCAACTCTCTGGTTGGCCACTTTACATTCAATAACGATAGGGTCGTCATGCGGCCCTCTTACCCCTCCTAGATCTTCTTCAGTGATGACAATCTCAAGAAATGAATATTTGGAGGGCCGTTCTTGGTGAACGGAATTTACATCTAACCGTCTGATATTGTCTTTGTTGCCCCTAATAGTGGGGCCGCCTCCTGAGAAGCCGCCTGCAATGGTGTAGACGACTGCATCATCTGTATCGGAGCTGTCGGCCTGTTGATTCTTTTTGGTCGACTGCTTTTTCGAGGAAGTGTTCCCCGTAGATTTCTTGACATAAGTGTCAAGGTCACCTTGCTCAGCCAGGCGGTCCAGATACCGCATGAGAGTGATGCATTCATTGGTGTGATGACCAACATCTTCATGATAATCACAGAATTTTTCTTGGTTCCGATTGTTTGCAGAACCCTTCATGGGGACCGGCTTCTCAATTGAGATCCGTCCCTTGATTTCCTGTAGGATAAATTGGCTATCCTTATTAAACACATACTTTGGGGAGTATGGTTTGAATTCTTTTTTCTTCTTCTGGGACGGCTGTTTAGAGGAATCAGTTGCCCAGACCTCTTTTCTCTTTTCGTCTTTGTTTGACGACTGCTTCTGTCGTCCTTCTCTTTCGTCGGACCTTTTCCCGTCTGACTGTTTTACCGTACTACAATGATCAGTCGCCTGTATATAGGCTTCCGCTTCAATCAAGGCCTCTTGAAGAGTCGCCACCCTTTTTCGGACCAAATCAAATTTGAAGGTCGACCCGTCTTTGAGACCTCTGAAAAAGTCAGTATAGGCTACTTCATCCGGTAACCCTTGAATCTGTATTCTCATCAGGTTAAATCGCCTGATGTAAGAACGAAGCCCCTCCTTCTCTCCCTGCTGAATTGTTCCTAAATCAAGGGTCGTCTTCTTCACAAGGATGTTCATGACGAAGTTGGAGGTGAATAAGTAAGCAAGCGTCTTGAAGTTATTTACACAACCAGTCGGCAGGTTCCCGAACCATTGTTGTGCGATTCCTTTGAGAGTCGTTGGGAAACACTTGCACCAAGTGGGATCATCCAACCCTTGAAGGTACATCAGGTTGGTGAATGCCATCAGATGGTCTTCTGGGTTAGTAGTGCCGTCATAGGCGCCTACTAATACATTTTTCACTTTGGCCGGCTGAGCGGCTTCAGTAATTTCCTTAGAGAAGGCCGACGGCTGTTCACCAAGTCTAAGCAACCGTAGCTGTCAGTCTATAGGTTGGACATTTTTTGCTACATGTCCACCAAACGGAGGTGGCTGTAAAAAATACTGTTGTTGCGGTACAAACGGTAAGTTTGGTACCGCCTAGTCGCTAAGAAAGCCGGACTGACGGGAGGTGCCGCCTGACTGACCCTCATGATACGACTGAGTATGCCTCATCGAGGTATTTCGCAGACTGTCTTGGAAGTTTGAAGTAGAGGCCGACTCTGACAATCGGTCACTCTTCTTCTGCTCTAGCAGTAGCCGAGCGTCTGTGTATGTTTTCCTCGATCCGTCCGCCTGAATATGACGAACACGTTTCCTATTTCCTGGAGTAGGAAAACGGTATTTTGTGAAATCAAGGGCAGGTGGCTCCCACTTCCTAGATTTAGGATAAGGGGTTGCCTCTCGCCCTTGAACTGGCTTCCTCTTCCGTGAAGTGGAGAGTTTCTTATCCGACTGCTCCTTGTCCAGAGCAGGCGGCTTCTTGTTGATCAACTCTTGAATTTCTCCCTTGAAGTCCCTCATGAAGGTCATGAGTTCGTTCCTTGTGATGGGAGCAGACCCATTAGTCGGCTGCTGCCGAACAGGCGGTGCGCCTGCTGGCTCGCTTCCAGTTTGAAGATGTTCCCGTTCCCTCCTTTCGGTATGACGGGTACGTCGGGCCCTTAGGGTCCCGTCTGAAGCTGTGTGAGCTTCAACTTCAAATTCATTCTCAGTATCGTGGTCCGACTGAATTAGAGGATCGTCCAGGGGACGTCTCTCTTCAGGAGCCGGTACAAACGTGGGTGCCATCTCAGAAGTACTCTCCCCACAGACGGCGCCAAAATGTTTCGGTGTTTTCTGATGTCCTGCGGGAGAGTTACAATTCCGAGACTGGAACCGGACGCCTGTACCTGCAAAACAAACGGATGCTCCGGATGATTGGAGATCCGCCTCCGACGGTCAAGTTAGTACTTGATTAAGGAGTAATTAATGCGAAAATTAAAGTGATTGGGTCTCTCTAGGTGAGAGTGTTTAATGTGTGTAATCTGCGTTTTTTCCCTTAATGAGGATTAAGGGAGGTATTTATAACCTCGGGAAACGTGCCAATCTAGGTTTAGGTTAACCTTGGGCTGATTGGGCTTCCCTCGGAAGTTGTGCCTAGGTGACCGGCTTCTCCATTAGGCATGGAGTATGCCACATGTCATGACATAATAAGTCCAGGGTGGACGAATAAGCGTGTGCCACGTGGCAAGCCCTGAGAGGTCCAACTGGGGGACACTTGGCAGGACCTGATTGGCCCACGTGGCGCATTCCGATTGGTGGGAGCAAAATTCCCTAATCAGCTGGAATGGTTTGCAAGCTTAAGAAGTCCATTTATGGACTAAAGCAAGCCAGCAGGAGTTGAAACAAGACTGGTATCATAACGGGAACACTCGGGAAATTAGGTCCTCTTAGTAAGAGAAAATTACAATGCAAGACTGGGAATGTCCCCCTATTAACAATAGGGAATGTGTCTTTGTTGTTTACAAGGCCGCTCGATGAGCGAGACTGTGAAAATGCATGGCCGTGCTCAGATGGATTTTAGAAATCATCTTTTTATTGATAGTCGAACTCGGAGATCGAGAAACACTTCTGAACGTAATAAGGATGACGATGAATCTTACCTTATAGTTCACAAGGAGACATTAAGCGACATAGGAAATGGGCTATACACTATATGCACTATTGTCCGGAAGGACAAGTGGGAGATTGAAAGGAATGGTGTCCTTCCAACAAGTGTATTATTCTGATAGAGGGTTCAGAATTATTACAGAGCTAATTCTTTGGTACGGTCAAGTGATCGGAATGCCTAGGTGGAGGCCGCTTCCGATCAGTAATATTAAGGTACATTTGATATTACAGCTTAATCTTAACTGAACCCTTCGGGTCAAACCCAATCGAACAACCGATCCGAGATGACGAATTAATCCGAAGGATTTAATGAGTCGACAGAGTTTTACGAATACAGACGTCGGATATCGAGCCTAGGGCGTCGAGACCGAGCGTCGCCAAATCACAAGCGACAAGTACGAGCATAGCCGTAGCTAGGCTAGGCTAGCTCATCGCAAGCCTAGGCGCACCATGTGTGTGCTAGGCGCACCATGGTGTGCTAGGCGTAGCATAAGTGCCTAGGTGCCATCGCAGCCCTAGCATCATGCACTAGGCGCACCATCGCTGGCACTAGGTGCTGGCGTGCGTGCGTGCCTAGCATGGCAGCACCATCGCTACCACCAAGTACTAGCATGGGTGATTGCCTCGCACCACAGCACGCTGAGCGTGTGCGAGTGCCCAGGCACCATCGCAAGCCTAGCACCACGCATAGCACCATCGCAGTGCTAGGCACATGCGTGTGTGCGTGTGCGTGTGCACCATCGCCAAGCATCGCCTAGCAGCCTCGCAATGCAGCACCGAGCCTTCGCATAGTTGTGTGCTTGCGTGCGTGCCTTCGCATGGCAGCACCAAGCACAACAAGCTAGCAAGAAGCACTAGCCTCGCTCAGTGCGTGTGCATGTGCACCATCGCCCAGCACCAAGCCCAGCATGCGTGGCTCGCTAGCAGCACGCATGCTAGGCCTTGCGTGCGTGAGGGGCTGGCAGGCATGGCTAGGCGTAAAGCTTGTGCGAGGGATGCGAGTGTGTGCGAGGAAATGCATAGGAGTGCTGAGCCAGCGCCAGCATGCTAGCACAACCTAGCACTAGCACGCACCAGCGCCAAGCATCGCCCAGCACCAGCACGCACTACCTGGCTGGGGATGCAAGGCTGCTGGCTAGTGCTAGCTGGCATTGCTAGCTGGCACGCTAGCTGGCAGCTAGCACAACCCTCCTTGAGGCGGTTTGTGTATGGATGTGGGGACCAAGCAAAGCCTTGGGGAGCAAGGCTATGGTCCCCCCCCCCCACCTAACCTTGGGCATCACTCATAAGCATATAATTATGCCACTTGTCGCGTTGTGATTGATCTTAATTATTTATTTAATTTGGAATTAAATAAATTATTGATTTTACCAACTCTCCCACATTGGTGGGAGATTGGAAATCAAGGGTGCATTTCCCTATAAATACCAAAGGCTTGGGTATTTAGGAATACACAACCTTGAGTGGAATTAAAAGGCAACTCTTGATTTGAGTAAACCTTGATTAGTAAAACTCATAGTTTTATTTGTCCGGGTCTCGATTAACATTCGAGACTTAGGACGCTCGGGTCGGGTTCGAGGGTACGATCCCGTTGGAGACCTCGTATTTTCAGGGTTCAAGTAAGAGCTCATTGTTGAGCGAAGCACGCGTCAAAGGTATAATCTTTTATCCTTTCTTGTGTTTAATTATGTTTTGCTTGTTAATTGCATTTATTATGGGGGCGGGTCTTGGCGGGTTTCCTTCCGCGTAGTGTGGGTCACTACGAAACCTAACATCCAATGCAATTATAATCACTGCATTATCTTTTATACATCAAAAGTTATGATCAGAATAGTGCACATGACTCAATTTTTATCTTTTCCCCACTAACACTTTGTTTCATATTTGCTCAAATTTGTTCCAAAGATATGCATTGCAATCCTCGAGGCTTTGGCGACATTATTTTGGGTCATGATGATGAGGAGTAGTCACCTTGACTACTAGCTTCCTTTTAAGACAATGAGGACATTGTCTGATTTAGCTTGGGGGGGAAGTTCTTGTGTACACAAGGTATATTTTTCACTCTCTCTTTTTATTTTAGTAAGTTTTAATGCTTTCATTTAAAAAAAAAATATGCAAAAATACGAGAATCATGACAATGAACGGTCAATGAACTACTTCCCTGTGCCCCTATCCTTAATGCTAAAAAGGTTTTGATTTAATTTCGATTGAAAGACTTGCATTGTGGACTAAAAGATCATGATTTGACCTTGAATTTGTTGATCCCTAGTAGGAGTCAAAGCTATTTAACCATGCATGATTTAGGAGCTTGAATGTGTTAACCGTGAGGCTTGAGCCATATATATTCATTCATGTGTGTGTTTAGTTCTTGGTGTGGCATTGATCTTAGTTTTGATTCTAGACTCTTAGTAGTGCGTCGTAATGCATTGCACGTGCATGTTGAAATGACGAAGGCCATGTTCCTTAGGTGACCTCCAGACGAATTTAGAACATCCGTTCCCTTCTTGCTCACCCATGTTGTAGCTTGACTATTTTTTTCATGAACTCCACAAAAATTACCCCTTGGCCCCAATTTGGTCACTTTTCCCAAGTCTAGCTTGGGGGAGCTATATTATGCGGTATTTTGTGTGATTTTAATTTCAAGTTGCAATTGATGAGAGACATATGAGGAAAAAAAAGAGAGAGAAAAGAAGGAAGACTAGCATGGAGGTTTGTTGAAAAAAAAAGAGAATAAATCGAAGAATGATAAGTGGCATGCCACTATTCGGGATTCATTTCCTTACCATTTCCCTCCATTTAACGCTTGTTTAGCTCTATTTTGCCGTGCTTTCCCATATATTACACAACAATGCCATTTCCCTCGTACGTCCCCTCTACTTTACCTTTTTGTACTGTTTTTGGGTGTTTTCCTGTGTTTTGTAGGTTAATCGATCGATACGTGAAGTAGAGGAAAGTTCGGGATAGTTTCGAGAGCCGGTTTCATGAGCAAATCAAGTGAGGAGCTTCCGATCAGGCTGTGCGCCTAGGAGAGCCCTCTCTCCCACTCTGCGTGGGCGCGCAATCCAAGAGAGAGGGCGCGCAATCGAGAAGAAATCAGGTTGTTCCCCTCGTAGATGCCTTGCGCCCTGTAGAGGGCGCGCACACTATCCTGCGCGGGCGCGATGGTGCCTGGAGAAGGCGCGCAGCTTGGCTTGAAGATTTAGGGCAATTTTCTGTAGATGTCAAGCGCGCCCTGTAGAGGGCGCGCACAATAGCCTTCGCGGGCGCGCAGACCTTGGTAGAGGGCGCGCACATCGCTCTGCGCGGGCGCGCAAAGCACTGTAGAGGGTGCGCACGCTGTCAGCCCAACCCGTTTTTATTTCCCCATTTAAAAGCTGATTTGGGAAAGATTGAAGGCAGCTATTCCATTTTAGGGCAATGTGTCTAGAACATATCTAGAGAGAGAATAGCCTCCATTAATGCTTGTATAAGTTTCTAGAGGGAGAAAGTTCAGATTATTAGTTTTTTATCATCCAAACTTTAGTCTTTAATATAGATTAGTGCTTTGATCATCCTTTTAATCAATATTGGAGCATTCTATTGGATTTTTGGTGGTTCACCATTGAAGGTTCAAAAACCCATTTCTTATTTCAATACAAAGTTGAAGCTTTGTGAGTTCTTTGTATCTTAATCTCTTTTATTTGGGTTTATTTACATATTTCAAGTATTATTGATAGTTATGTTTATGATTTTGATTATGGCCAATATTTCGGTATTGTTGATATGAGTAGTTTCTCTCTCCTAGGCTAGACTTTTAGCTAGGGGAAGGGGAATGGATGACTTGGCTGCTATTTGATTAAATACTTGATTTTTGGGGATTTAAACCATTGTTGTATGAACTTGTGCTTATTGTTATATGGTTGATGTTGTGCACCATTGACTATATTATTACATGTCCTAATTGATGCGCGGGAGTGATCATGTTAGGATAGATCGTAGTTTATACATTGCTTAATCAATTGCATGGGAATGAGTTGTGTTAAGTAGGATCCTTGATCCCTTGGTTGTGAATTCTTGATTATCTATGTGTTTAGCTCTTAATCTCCAAGTTTGACGTTCCCCGATCCCCCTAGCGTTTTTAATCTCATAGTTTCCAATACTTGTTAGTCCTTGTTAATTGTTAGAGTAATTTTTTGTTAGCCTTAGTTTATTTATTGCCTTGTTTTCCACCCCTCTTATTCATATACACCCCTTTTTAAACCTCTATTGTTAGCACTTAGCTTTGCAATCTCCCGTTTCTCGGTGGATCTCGACCCTTGATTGCCTCTATACTCATTTAGGTAAACTAGGATTAATTTGATAGGAAGGTGTATTAACGACGACATTTCACTCCTCATCAAAGAACAAGGAAAGAAAATCTTGTACTTAAAATGAAAGAAAATGTCTTTGTTCTCGAGAAAAGAGAAAAAAAAAAGAGAAAGAAAAAGAGAAAAAAATGTTGATGAAAAGAAAAAATTTGAATAAAAGGAAGCTTGAAGTTAGAAAGAAATATGAAGAAGTAATAGGTGTTTTTATTTTAGTTGGGTTTGTGTTTTGTTGATTGAAAATGGTGATTCGAGGTGACTCAAGTCTTTTTATAGCTCCCCGATTAGACTAATATAGCTCACATTTCCCAAATTATCTCCTACCCATTCTTATTCCCGGCCTATGTTACAAGCTTCAAAAAGTCCTTCCGATCTTCGTGCATAGCGTTGTGTTCATGTGAAATGAGTCTTTTGTCAAAATGCTGGAGTATATGTTGCATTTTGAGTCGACATTGACTAGGTTGAGCGATATTATAACCCTCTAAACACGCGAGTGTTGTGAGATGGGGGGATTGCATTATTGGTGGGGATGGTGAGAGATCGAGCTCATTTTTAGCTCGCCACATAAAAAGTGTGTTGAGTGACCACTGATGTGAGATATTCTAGTCATCGATTCTTGAATTATACATGGTTGGTCTCGTTTGACGATTAGTTAGGTGGATCGATGGTTTGAGTGATTTGATTGGTTGGCTAAGATGCATGCTTGTTTGATTTCGATTTTGAATCCGTGTTTTGAATTTGCATTATGGGGTGAAGTATGTTGTTTGGTTGTTGATTATTTTTTATTGTCTTGCTTGAGGAAAAGCAAGAGTTTAGCTTGGTGGAATTTGATATACACGTTTTATACATAGATTTATCCCGACTTTTCATTACATTCTTGTATGGTTTTAGGCTCTATTCTTGTATGGTTTTAGGCTCTTTAGAGCCATTTTCCGCTAACATTCTTTTCTCTAGTGTGTTCGGTGTATTCTTATAAGTTTTACAGGAACTTGGAGTTTCTCGGATGATTCAGACACGTTTTGAGCGTTTTGGAGATGTTAGTGGACAAGGATGTAAAACCGAGCTAAACAAGAACCAAGTCTTAGAAGAATCTGTAAGCAAAGAGCAGTTTTTATACTGTGCCCGGTCAGGCATTGCAAGCCCGGTCAGATCGGTCATAGTAGGACTTCATGGTTGATGCTAATATTGAAGCAAAGAAGCTTATTTATGGTTTTATCCCACGCGCCCGATCGGGCAGCCCATGCCCGGTTGGACCCGGCGCATGGTGGCTAAGATGTTCAAAGCTACAAAATCAGAAGCAAGGCAGCCAGCGAAGAAGTGTGCCTCGCGCCCGATCGGGCGCCATATGCCCGGTTGGATCGGGTGTCGAGGAGAATAGCAAGGAAGAAGCAGCGCTGTATTTGATACCACATGCCCGATCGGACAAGTCAAGCCCGGTAAGACCGGGCATAGTTATGCGATTTGCCGTTTTATTATTTTCTTATTTTTACTTCATTAAGGGTATAAATACCCATTGTATTTATCATTAGAAAACAGATTATTATCTCCTTAAGTTTTATTTCTCTCTCTAGAACCCTAGTTTAATACATTTTAGCAATTTAATTCCTAGGTTAGATTTGGGTATTGTTGATTAACAATTTGAGTAATTTCAATTGAAGCATCATTGGTATTCATCTCTATTCCTTTCTCTTTCAATTATTTTTGTTTACAATTACGTTTTCCTTGATTATTATTGTTATTGATTCTTTCAATATGTGTTAGTAGTTTTCTTATTCGAAGATCTAGGGTAGCCCAATTATGATTGATGCATGAATTAATTCTTTAAATTCTCTAATAACTATTGCAATTGTTTATGCTAAATTGATTGTGATTATGCCAATACTAGATTAGAGATAATTAGTATTGTTATTATTCCATAGTTCTAATCACAACGAGAGTTGGGTTTTAACGGATTTAAGTAGATTAATTTAGGGTTTGAATTTCATCACGAGAGTAGTTGAATTGATAATTGGGAAGTGAAGTAAAGTGTTTAATGTCTTTAATTTGCATGATTCCATGAGAATAAGTTTGATTGTATGTTAGGGAAGCCATTGATACTCGAGAAAGGTCCTTGGTATTGATTAGGGTTTACTTTTCCCCTTGTTAATTGGAATTGTATGTTAGGGGTAGATATATAATTGCATCAATCGTAATTGTGGTGATACTTGATCTTGGATGTTTTAGCTTATTGATTCATTATATTCTTTTGACTTATTCTAGTTTTCCATACTTTAGCTCTTAGTTTATTCCACCATTGATTGATTTTTGCTTAGTGATTACTTGAGTCTAGATAGTTTAGGTGAACCTTAGTCTCTTGGGATTCGACCCTTACTTGCCCGACTACATAGTTAGGAGGAATAGTTAGGTTATTTTTGTTAGGTATGCGACACGCCTATCATGTCACTTGTTGAGTTTTACTTGAGATATGAAGCTGCAATTGATGCCCAAAGACATACTCAAGGTCAGAATGATAATGATTCAAAACACAAATATCCTGAGTGGAAAACACCACTAGGGATAGAAAAGCATGCCTCACATTTATATACTAACTCTGTTTCTTATGAATTTCAATATGAGGTTGAAATTGCTTGTTTTTCTTGTGGTGTTGATGAACTAAAGAAAGAAAATGGTTTGGAAGTTGCAAAAGTAAGTGAAGGAAATCAGATTAGAACATTTGATGTTGTGTTTAATCCAACTAACTATGACACCACATGTTCTTGCAAGCTATTTTATAGATAAGGAATTCCATGTAGACATATGATTTGGGTTTGGAAAGCAAAAAGGTTTGAAACCATTCCTGAGCAGTATATGCTACACAGATGGACTATTATGGCACTGAAGAAACCAATTTTTGACTTGGGTGGAAACCTGTTGGAGCAATGTGCTAATTTAATTGACAAGAAATTTTTTTTAAATGATTTATGGTCAAAGATACACACTTGTGTAAGTTTTGCAGATGGCAAAAATGAAGATATTCAAGACCTTGTGATAAATCTTCTAGGAATAAGAAAGGATTTGGAGGCTAAGAGGATTGCAAGAAATAATGAAACAACAGTTGGAAGTGCAAACAACAAAGGACAAGACAATGAGCTATTGATTGGAGCTAGTGTGCCAACTAAAATAATTGTCAAACCTCCAAAAATTTCAAAGAATAAAGGGACTGGAGTTCATGTATCAAATGAAGAGACTTCAAAAAAGAAAGGGGCTGAGATTGATGGGCCAAATGTTGAAACAAGAGGTAGAAGTACAAAAAGACTGAAGGGAGAAAAAGAAAAAGTTGTAGAACAAAACCAGAAAAAGAAGAGATTATGTAGAGGTTGTGGTGAATTGAGTCATCATGATATTAGAAATTGTCTAGAAAAAGTGTAATGATAACTTTATATAAATCGAAGATTTAATATTTTTATATAAATTCCTAACCGTAGGTCGTACTTGTTATTTCTTTATTTATTTTCTGTTCTTGTCATTATGTGCATCTGTTTGTCACTTTGTCAGCATTCTATAAGACTCACTGACTTTGTAGGGGAAAGAAGTGTGGGAAGAATAAGATAAAAAATACCACATTTATTTGATCATTTGGCAAATGAAAAATTAATTTTTTGCTCATTTAATTAGCAAATGAGCAAATGGTTAGTTGCTTATTTGTCAAATGAGCAAATACTTAGTTGCTAATTTAACAAATGAGCAAATATTAGTTGCTCATTTTTCAAATGAGCAAACTTTTTTTAATCATTTATTAAATCAACAAGCATTTCTTTGATCATTTGTGAAATGATCAATCAATTATTTGCTCACTTGACAAATAAAATATTTCTTTATTCATTTGTCAAATGACGAAATAGTTCGTTGTTCATTTGTAAAATGAGCAAATAGTTCAAATAAACGCTAGGTATAATTGACAAAGTATTTCAAGTAAACGCAAAAGATCCAATTTAAATATTACCACCACAAAAGTAACCATAATCAAAAGTCAACACAAGAGATATAATTTCGATTCAAATATAACCACCATTTTTACATCATTCAAAGACTAACAAAAGTGTAAGTTTGATTCAAACTAATTATCTAATTTGATTCAAATCAACACTACTAAACAACTTACATGTTGATAAAATCATTCTTTTTCTACTTCCCTAAACCTAGAAAGCCATATCAACACCACAAACTATATAAATCAACACTACACCAAGTAAAATACTAAGCTTTTTCTTCTTAAACTTTTTCTTCTTAAGCCTTTTCTTCTTTAGCCTTTTTTTATTCAGCTTTTTCTTCTTTAACCTTAACATAAACTTTCTTCTGTTTTTTCTTCTTTTGAGGAATTTCTTTAACGGACTGAATTGTGTTTATTTCACTTGAAATTATTGACAGGGTGTACTTCACACGAAGTTTTTCTATGATTATCACCTATAAGAAATAGAAAAGAAAAAATAAAACAACAAGAAGATTTTAAAAAATATAAATGCAGGAAGGAGGGTGAAGCAAGAAGCAGAAGAATAGAATAAGTACTAAGAAACCCATATATTGGCTACATTTAAAGTATATCAATACAGAATATAGTTTTACTACATTTAAATGTTCACTAGGTTCACTACACTTTGGCTCAATGGCTCTACAGTTCATAGCCCAAGTTTCAGCCGAGGTGGAAAAGGGAAGGTGGATGACTATGTGTGCAAGGTCACTTTAGCAAAGAATAATTTTCTCATTTGAAAAATGAGCAAAGATCAATTTTCTCATTTGACAAATGAGTAAAGAATAATTTGCTCATTTGAAAAATGATTCAAATGAGCAAATTATTGGCTGCTCATTTGACAAATGAGCAAGATTTAAATCGCTCATGTCCTGCACAAGGTGCATAATAATCAGTAAGTGGCCAAAACCACACACATACACACACACAAAAAAAAAAAAAAATTCTAACTGAATGTGCTTTAGTTCAGTGCTAAGCTTGAAAAGATGAGCTGAAATAACCAAAGATTTGGGGATTAATAGAGAGAGTTGTTATATTTCCATCATACTTGAATGATATAAGATTTGGGGCAAAAACTTGCAAATATTATAGGTCATGACAGCGGTACAACTTGAGTGATTTCAGGTTTGGTTGAGGAGTTGTATTTTTTGCATTTACTAGGCCATAACTAAACTTCAAAATAAATCTTTCAAGAGAAAAACAGGTAGATAAAATCAAGTTAAAAACATCGTCTATGTGGTTTATAGTTCTTCATGTTTAAGTTTAGGTCGAGCTCACAAACACATCAAATGAGCAAAGAATAATTTGGGTGATTTGAAAAATGAGCAAATAATTGCTTGCTCATTTGAAAAATGAGCAAATTATTGGCTGCTCATTTGACAAATGAGCAAGATTTATTTCCATAAGCAAATAAGACTTACATTATTCTTCTTCAAACCTGAAGGCCACTTTGACAAACCCATGTATGTTTCCATAAGCCTCATAAATGCAACTCCACAATGCAAATGATTGATATCTGAAGACTTCCAAGGAGAATCAATCGCAACATACTCCATGAGATTGATATCGCTTGACAACACAGAGCTCTGTACATTTCCTCCATATTGCATAAAATTGCAAAATGCACTTCTCTGAAAATAAAAACATCAAATGAGAAAACATAATAGATATTTCTAAAATCTAATCATTTTACTGAAATAAGAAAACATAATATTAATAGACATTAACTTTTAAGTCGTACCAAATGTTTTAAAATCTGTGTGTGATCTTCGAAATCTTCACTATAATCAATAACCTCGATATTACCATACTGTGTGGTAGTGTTGAAACATACCAAATAATAATAATCTCTTTCGTAAACTGGGAAGAAGAAAAGTTGAATGTCCTTCTTTGGGACAACAGTTTGGTCGTATAACTTCTCAGCAACCTCACGAAACATAGCATTCCGATGACTAACAGAATCAATCTCATAATGAACAAGACACTCCTACATGTTTAAGAAAAAAATAGAATTAAATACAATAGGATTATTGTAGAATAATTCAATAAAACAAAATAAATGAAAGAATATGAACTTACAGTAGCACAAAGCTTAAAAACAAAACGAGTAGGAGAATTTGAGTCTCTAAATTGCTCATTATAATTCAGAATACTACACTAAGCATTAATGATTTTTGAATCAATTTTAGCTTGAGTATAAAGCTTTTCAAGTTGAAATCTCATGATTTTAACATCATCCTCTCCATCAACTTTGGATAAAAATACTTGTTCACTGCATAAAGGAATTAAGAAATTTAGTATCACTAAAACAAATGGGAGTTAGTGTACAAGATAGCAAATTCTATAATAAAAAAAATATTTACAAACGATTTTTGTCATCATCAAACAGAGCTTCCAAGACACTTTTCTGAACTTCTGATAATGTAGAGTAAATGTTGATAATCCAAGACTTAAAAGGTGATTTAAGCAGCATTGATGGTTGAACTTTACGCTTCTTTTGAATAGGAACATCAGCAGCACCTGCAGCAGAAGGACCAATATCTCCACTCAAAGGAACATCAGCATCAGCAGCAACTGAAGGTTGTATAGGAACATCAGCATTAGCAGCAATTGAAGGTCGTACAGTGGTTGGAGAGTTCTCCAGATCATCACTATTTTGAGAATCAAATCCTAAACTGAAAGTAGGAGTTCCAAATCCTTTTTTAACTGAAGATCTCAATCTAGATCGAATACTTGAACCTCCTTCAGTTTTTTCACTTTCAACTACAATAGCAGGACCTTTATTTTCAGAGAGACTATTTGCTATCTTAACACTTTCAGCAGCAATATTTGTAACATCAATGGCTTCTGTTACGGTTGGACAATCAGCCCTAGCAAAGATTAAAGATTCAACATTTTTCTCATTAGCTGAAATCTTGGAAAATCTATCCCAAGCTTCAATGATAGCTGGATCTTGCCAATACTCATCGTCTTGGAAAGGCTATGATTTTCCGGCATAGCTTGGGAACTCAATCTTTGCTCGTCACAAATACCCATAACATCTTCCCTCAGCTTCCGTATTTTCTCATTGTGAGGAAAATACTTGACAGCTTGTTCATGCTTTTCATTAAAGTCCATGTATGCCAAAACTAGGTTTGTAGATGCTGTTGCAAGCTCCATAAGGCATTTCTGTGAAAAAAAAATACATAATAAGATGAAAATAAATGAAAAGAGTAAATATGAAATGAGAAAAGTGAATATGAAATGAGAAAATTGAACTTTATTTGACAAATGAGAAAAAAAAAATTTGGTTTCCAGAAAATTTATATAAATACCTTCTTTGGATCTTGTTCATTTTTTGTACAAATTGAATTAGATTTTTCCTACAACCAAGGAAAAAAAAAACGAAGTTAGAACAAGTTGAAAGCAAATATCCTAATTATTTGCTCATTTGACAAATAAGCAAAGTGGATATGAAATAAGCAAAGTCATATAAAATTGAGCAAATTGAACTTTATTTGACAAATGAGCACTAAAGTTTTTGCTCATTTGACAAATGAACAAAAAATAATTGCTCATTTGACAAATGAGCAAATATTTTTTTGCTGATTTAGGATGTCCATTGATGTGCTATATAGAGCCCCACATTGCATCATTTTCTTAAAGGCAAGATTTGTTCCAATTCAATTCTACAAGCAATGCAAAAGGCATAGAAAAGCTAGGTATTGGTTACAAGTGAAATACCATTTTTGCTTGTTTGATGCCAGTAGGACCAACAAGCTTCAGATTTTTATCAAAAAGTCCAAGCCTCCCCTTAAAAATTTCCAATTTCTCACGACTAGACAACATATTGGTTGTCCAACCTTTGAGAACTAGAGTTTCTCGTTTAGCTCTAACTTCCTCAATGACAAACTGATCAACATATAAAAGCTACAAACAAATAAGATAGAAAAAAATTAGTACATTAAAATTAAACAAATAACAATTAATACATAAAAAATTAAATAAACTTAGAAAATACCAGCCCCACCTCCTATTACCACCTACCCACACAGACCTACCCACACATTTAAATTCAGTAACTGATCACAATTCTGATTTTAGAAACTGATTTCAAAATCTGATTTCTGAATCGAATTTTGAATCTGATTTCATATTCTATTACAGGTTGTGAGTGTGTGTATGCATGTGTATGTGTATGCGTATGTGTATGTGTATGTGTATGTGTATGTGTGTGTCTGTGTGTGTGTGCGTGCGCGCACGTGTGTGTGTGTGTGTGTGAGTGTGTGTGTATGTATTTTCTTGTTAAAAAGTGTAATGATACTTTTATATGCATATAAGATTTAATATTTTTAGCAAATAGTTATTTATCAATTTTTTGCTCATTTAACAAATGAGCAAATAATTAGTTGCTCATTTGTCAGATGAGCAATTATTTAGTTGTTAATTTAACAAATGAGCAAAAGCTTAGTTGCTCATTTGACAAATGAGCAAATAGTTCATTGCTCATTTGTAAAATGAGCAAACAATTCAAAAAACGCTAGGAATACCATAAGAAATAATAAAGATCCTGGAAAGTATCGAGTAGGAAGCTTATCCCATTTCATCTTCGCCTTGACAAGAGAATCAAGGATAAACTTCGACCAATTTAAATCCTTAATTTTATCAACACTAGTCAAATATCTGAGAATGTCATGATTAACATTCTTGTTTTGTCCTCTTAACATAAAATAACAAAATTAAATTAAAATGATCACACAAGAACTAAAATGACCAAAACGAAAGTAAAATGAACAAAATGAAATTAAAATGATCAAAATGAAAGTAAAATGAGCAATATGAAAATGAAAAGACTACCTGACATTAAAGTGGAAACATAAAGAACTACAAAATTGCGTTTAAACATTGGCCAAGCTGATTTATGGTTCTTCAAATACCTTGAAAGCTCCCCAATGTTGACAAATAATGAGTTCTTTTTGAACTGTTTTTTCCATTGGGTAATGACTTTATTATCCTTTGAAAAAACATTTGCATCCATCTCCATGCCTCCAACTAGCAGCCCTAGAACCTCATGTATATGTTGTTCTGTAATCTTGAAAGGATCGGAATCACGAATATTCAAGGAACAACTCTGAGCATCAAAATGCTTAACCAACCAAAAACCCAAATGCAAAGGCAGTTGGGACACTTTCAAAAACTCCAAGGATCCAAATCCTATAGCTCTAATCGCAATCAACTAATCTTCCGAAAGCTTCTTAAAAACATTAACAACGATGAAGGCGACATCCTATTACGCAACGTCCCATAAACAACAAATTTTGATCCTTGCACTTCTCAACAATATTTCACCATCAGGATCCTCAAACTTCACTTCTGTTTTTCTTTCACTCCTTTTTCAACCTTTTTTCCTTTACCCTTAGTAGCAACTAACTTGATTCTCTTTTGCTTCTGGGTCTTTTCACTGAGCTTCTCTTCTGCCACTACAGCCCCTGATGAACCAACATCAGCAGCCCCTGATGAACCAACATCCGCAGCAGCCCCTGATGAACTAACATCGGCAACAACCTCCTTTTCAATAGAGTTCCTGCTTGTACAAAATCATAAAAAAAAAGTAAAATATCACATAGATTTTTTTTTTGGAGGTGTAGTGATAGGATACAAACCGTATATATCATGCTTAGGGATGTCAATTTAATGCTTAAAACAACAAAGGGGATAAAAAGGGAAAAGAGGGGGGGCGATAGGATACAAACCATATATCATGCTTAGGGATGTCAATTTAATGCTTAAAACAACAGAGGGGATAAAAAGGGAAAGGGGGGATACAAACCATACCATATATATCATGCTTTAGGGATGTCAATTTAATGCTTAAAACAACAGAGGGGATAAAAAGGGAAGGAGGGGGGGTGGGGAGGCATGGAAGTCAAATGCTTAATATTCTAATAGCTGCTAAGCACTCCCCATGAGCACTATAACGCTGTCACACATTCACAACCTATCATAACATGTTTAACTAAAATCACCTTTGCAATAGTTGTCCATAGTACCCTCTCTTGTTCATTAACAATAGAGAACTCAGGCAACTCGTAACACAATTTCTCAAGATAGTCAAAGTCTGGGGAGCATCTACACAATCCAGCAGAGTAACAACTCAGAAAAATAAGATGCAATATAAAACCGTTGGATAATAGAATAACATAAGCTAACTTTCACCAATAGGGTTCATCTGCATCTAACAATCAATTTCTGATAGGAGGAGGTTGTTTCTAAAATTCTTAATGACTTTCCAGGACTGGTTTATCTTTCATTGATAATCATTAATAATCCTTGCAGACAACCCCAAGAAAGGTTTGTCCAAAGCTGCAATTTATCCTCCTGCTAGAAGGTAAAGCTTTTTCCTAGCACCCTTCCAGTTATATGTAATAACATTAGGCCACGAAAGATTACAAAATCTGTTGTGCCCATAAACAACATTCCCTTTCTTTGGGGTTAGCATGACTTTGTAACTAGTTCTCAACTGGAGGGTAATTTTACAACTAGAATCACTGACAGAAATAAGTGTTTTGACTTACTACAAACTATTCCCTTTTTTTAAGGCTGAACAAAAACCAACGAAATTGCTCGAGTCATGCATTAAATTCTCTAATAAGAGGCTAAGAATAGGCTAGAACAGGATAATTTATCTAATGAACAATTGTAAAATCAGCAATCAATATTTTATTCATTTAGCAAATGAGCAAATAGCTAGTTGCTCATTTGTCAAATGAGCAAATACTTAGTTGCTAATTTAACAAATAAGCAAAAACATAGATGCTCATTTGTCAAATGAGCAAATAGTTAGTTGCTCATTTGTGAAATGAGCAAACATTAGTTTGCTCATTTGTAAAATAAGCAAACATTAATTTAATCCTTTGGGAAATGAGCAATCAGTTTTTTGCTCATTTGGCAAATAAGCAAATAGTTAGTTGCTCTTTGTCAAATGAGCAAACATTTCTTTAATAATTCATTAAATCAACAAGCATTTAATAAGAAAACATAAAATGAGGATATAAGAAAACACGTACATAATCCTTTCCAAATGTAACATCCGTATAATCTTTAGCAATGGTAGAATCAATAGGAACCGAAGAATCCATAGCACTGTTATGAAAAAACCCGAAAAAAATGTAAGCTAACTTAAAAAAAGTAAAAATCAAATTAAGAAGAAAGTTTGTAAAAAAACTAAAGAGGGGGAAGGGGGGATTCACCACATTTCTAACAAGAAGCAGAAGATTCTAAATGTGAGAAAATATTGTCTTAACAACAAAGAAAAAGTAAGAAGATTAAATAGTCCATATAAACTATCAGAAGGTTCAATTCAAAGCCCACATAACTTGGTTAAGATATCAGTAGTAATGTGCAACAAATATATATAGGAGAAGAAAAATAAGTTAGATCTGCTTAAATTGTATTATTGATCAGCTTTATATTGTGGTAGCATATTAATAAAGAATATAGTTTTACTACATTTAAAGGTTCACTACATTTTGGCTCAATGGCTCTACAGTTCATAGCCCAAGTTTCAGCCGAGGTGGATCAGGGAAGGTGGATGACTGGGTGTGCAAGGTCACTTTAGCAAAGAATAATTTCCTCATTTGAAAAATGAGCAAAGAACAATTTGCTCATTTGACAAATGAGCAAAGAATTATTTGCTCATTTGAAATTGAGAAAATAATTGCTTGCTCATTTGAAAAATGAACAAATAATTGCTTACTCATTTGAAAAATGAGCAAACTATTGGCTGCTCATTTGACAAATCAGAGGTTTAGAGCTCAGAGAATAATGATAAATTATAAAGATACAAGAGCACAATATTATTTAGATGACCTCTCTGTTGGGTTTCGTAGAGTCTGACTCTACGCAGAAGGGAAACCCACCCAAGACCCGCACACTAATTAAAGCGACTAAGCATGTAATCACTAATTAAATAACAATTAAGAGAGAGAAAGAAAAGGCATTCTTACCCTTGTCGTGTGCTTCGCTCGAATCCCGAGCTCTTACTTGAACCCCGCAAATGAAAGGTCTTCGATGGATCGTACCCACGAACCCGACCCGAACGATCCAAGTCCCGAAGGTTAGTCGGGACCCGACCAATAAAAACTAGAGTTTAACGAACATAAGGTTTTCTCACTTTTCTAAGGAGATGCCTTTTTAGTTCAACACAAGTGTTCTTCCCAAATCCCAAAACCTTGGTATTTATAGAGAAATAACCCTTGAATTCCCACTCTTGATCAATGTGGGAAATTTGCAATTTTCCCATTTTATTTTAATTAAAACAAAATTAAAATTGCAATGCAATCAATAAGTTACAAATGACACAAGTAGGAAGAGAGATTAGGTGAGGACCATTTCCAAAGGGGGGACCATGGCCTTGGTGCCCAAGGCAATGCCCACAACCCTTTGGTCCCCACTTAGTCAAAACCGACATCCTCCATGTGGCTGGCTGGCAGCCTGCCTTGGCTGCCAAGGCTGCCAGCTGGCGCCTAGCACCAAGGCTGGGCAGCCAGCCAGCACAGCTAGCACTCCACACGCACATAGCGCAGCTAGCTAGTAAGCACCCCACGCACAGCCAACATGCGTGATGCTAGCTGCAATGCTAGGCATACGCACATGCACGCTGCTGCTTGGTGTTGTGCTAGCGACGCACACGCACACGCACGCTGCTGCTGCTTGGTGCTATGCTAGCGAGGCACACACACACGCACACGCTGCTGCTGCTTGGTGCTGTGCTAGCGAGGCTGCCAGCGCGTAGCACCACGCATAGCATGCTAGGCCTTGCCTAGCGCCAGCGCCAGCATGCTAGCAAGGCCTAGCCTTGCGATGCTTGGACGCATGGCCTGCTAGCACACACGCAAGGGCCTAGCACGCCTAGCATGCTAAGCTTGCAATGGGTCTTACCTAGCCTAGCACTCACATGGCTAAGCCAATGCGAGGCTACGGCTAGGCTCGTACTTTTAACTTGATTGATTTCGCGTCTCGTCGAATTCTAAATTTGACTCAACTTGCGACACTCGATCTCGACGCTCTAAGCTCGATATCCAACGTCTTTGTTCGACCCGAAGGGTTCAGTCAAGATTAAGCTGTAATATTAATTGTACATTAATATTACTGATCGGAAGCGGCCTCCACCTAGGCATTCCGATCACTTGACCTTACTGAAAAATTAGCTATCCAATAATTCTGAACCCACTATCGGAATAATACACTTGTTGAAAGGACACCATTCCTTTCAATATCCCACTTGTCCTTCCGGACAAGTGTGCAAATTGTGTATAGCCCTTTCCTATGTCCCTTAATGTCTCTTCATGAACTATAAGGTAAGATTCTTTGTCATCCATATTACGTCCAGAAGTGTTTCTCGATTCCCGAGTTCGACTATCAATAAACAGATGATTTCTAAAATCTAACTGAGCACGACCATGCATTTTCACAATCTCGCTCATCGAGAGGCCTTGTAAACAACAAAGACATATTCCCTATTGTTAATAGGAGGACATTCCTAGTCTTGTACTGTAAGCTTCCCTTAATAAGAGGACCTAGTCGCCTGAATGCTGCCGTTATAATCCCCATTTGCGGCAGACGTTTGACAACATTTAAACGACTAGTACTCAAACAAGAGAACTTGCAATACTCATGGTCGAGGAAAAAGGTTCAGATAGCAATAATGAGAAATATACTTATGACGATTTGATATCTCGTAAAGTATTCTCATAGGTCTATCCGGTACAGTTCCAAACAAGTACCTGTCCAAATGATTTATGACTTTCATGTCCTCATAGCACAAGAAACGGTGCTATAAATCATACTACACACTAATCTCAAGTGGTCATTAATCGTCCATCGTTTAAATGACCTCGATTAGGGACTATTTTCGATTAAAATATTCAATGTTCATTTAACAGGTCTTTCTTTATCCAAGACATGGTCTTGATACCTTGTTTTAAATATTCACAAAAATCGAATGGACTCATTATTTAATTCTAAATCACAATTAAATAGATATGGAGTAATCATTAATTTGCAGAAAATTTAATTGCTCCAAAATTGAATGGTTCAACATAGTGTTTTACATTAAGACATCAAGTTTAATTAAAACATCTATACAAAGAAATCAAAGTCAATCTCCAATGTGCTTGATTCCCATTTCCTCAACGTGCTTATTGTACTTCACTTGAGACAAAGGTTTAGTCAAAGGATCGGCTACATTGTCGTCCGTTCCAATCTTACAAATTCTGATTTCACCTTCGGATTTCCATTCCCTTATCATGTGAAATAGCCGCTTGACATGTTTGATCTTCTGGTGTTCCCTTGACTCCTTGGCCTGAGCAATAGCTCCATCGTTATCACAATAGAGGTCTATTGGACCCTTGATTGAGGGTACAACACCAAGTTCACCAATGAACTTACGAATCCAAACTGCCTCCTTAGCTGCTTCCGAATCTGCCAAGTATTCGGCTTCAGTTGTAGAATCTGCAAGGGTGCTCTACTTAGCACTCTTCCAACTAAACGCTCCTCCATTGAGGCAGAATATGTGCCCCGACAGCGACTTGGAGTCGTCTCTGTCAGTCTGGAAGCTCGCGTCAGTATAACCTTCAACAACCAACTCATTACAGCCACCATAGACCAGGAATTTATCCTTGTTCCTTTTCAGGTACTTTAGTATATTCTTGGCCGCAGTCCAATGCGCCTTTCCCGGGTCTGATTGGTATCGACTCGTAGCACTCAAGACATACGATACATCCGGCCTAGTACGTATCATGGCATACATGATCGATCCAATAAGCAAAGCATATGGAATATGACTCATTCTCTCTCGCTCATCAGGTGTCTGTGGACACTGTTTCTTGCTGAGAGGTATGCCATGGGACATGGGTAGGTGCCCACTCTTGGCCCCTTCCATGTTGAATCGTGCCAGTACCTTATCTATGTAAGTACTTTGGCTCAATCCAATCATCCTCTTAGATCTATCCCTATAGATCTTGATGCCCAATATGTACCGTGCCTCTCCTAAGTCCTTCATTGAAAAGCACTTTCCTAGCCAGCCCTTTACGGACTCTAAAAGTTTAGTGCTGATTCCAATGAGTAATATGTCATCGACATATAAGACTAGGAATTGTGATGTCACTCCCACTGACCTTCTTGTAGACACAAGACTCATCTGGATTCTTGATAAAACCAAACTTACTAATAGCTTCATCGAATCGCAGATTTCAACTTATGCTTGCCTGCTTTAGTCCATAAATGGACTTCTGCATTGCTTGGATCAACAAAACCTTCCGGCTGTGTCATATACACAGTTTCTTCCAAAATCCCATTATGGAAGGCGGTTTTGACATCCATTTGCTATATTTCGTAATCGTAATATGCAGCAATTGCTAGGATTATCCGGACGGACTTAAGCATTGCAACTGGTGAAAAGGCTTCATCATAATTGTTTGGGGTAAAAATTACCCCTGCCACGTGGCCCAATGAGGGCCTGACACGTGTCACCCTCACACAGGCCCAAATGGATCCAATCAGAGGATGTCACGTGGCATTTAACCCGCAATGGGGGAGCAGATTATCATCTGCTATAAATAGAGGAATCATCCTCATTTATTGATATTCATATATACATACACAAAACCCGAGCAATATTAATTGCGGAATCTCTCTGAATGAGTGAGAAAAATCCATTTACTTTCCGCACGCTTACCCATCCAGAATCATACTAACTTGATTGTTGGAGGCGGAACTCCACCCAACTGGAGTTTCCTGGTTTTGTAGGTGTAGAAGTCAGGCGCCCATACTCAGTATTGTAACACTCCCAAGGGACTAAAAACACCCGAAACATTTGGCGCCGTCTGTGGGGAGAGTACTACTAAGATGGCATCCGACACTGTACCGAATGCAGAGGGCTGCCGGCCTACGGCTGACCCTGAGGTCCATACGGACCATGAAAGTGGATGTGGTGACGACTACGACGTCGAAACCTATATGGCCCTAGACGGGTCATTTTGATCTAGGCGCACCCGTTCCAAGGAAACAAGGGAACGGGGCCAAGAGAAAGCTGGTCCTAGCAACCTAGGTGGCAAGCTTGTTGGTCAACCCCAGGCGGCGGAGGGTGCTGCCCCTGTCACCAAAGACGAGCTCATGAAATTCATGACAAGTTTCAAAGGGGAAATAAAGGAAATCATCAAGAAGTCAACTGGCTAAAACAAGGGTCAGTCGGCAAAGAAACCTTCTCCCTTCGGGAAGGAGAAAATCAAAGACCGGGTGCCTACTCCACACCCCAAACCCAAGGGGATGGATGGGCCCCTGATCAACCTCTCAAAACTTCGTTTCCCTAAATCAGGGCAAAGGAAGGCCATCCGGCATACACAGCCAGATGGGTCAAAGAAGACTTTCTCTGACGCCCGGATTTTCATCCAGGAGAAGAGAAATAAGAGCGTGTCTCAGTCGGCCTCCACGTCGACCTACCCAGACAGTTTCCAAAATGCTTCAATGAAGCATTCAGAGACGCAGCAAGGGAGTCAGTCACGCGGCGTGTCCGCACGTACTGGCCCTCACGTGATCTAACAGGCTCCGTATGTTCCCCAACAACAATACGCCCCGTATGGATCTCCATTCATGCAGTCGGCTCCCTTCGGGGGTCAGGCGCCATACCAGATTCAGCCTATGGACTGGCAGCTCCGGCTGCTAAACCTTGGGGAACAGCCTTCGGCTTTCTCCCGGGAAATAACCGAGGCGTCACAGCCGGCCAAGGTTAAAAATGTTTTGGTCGGTACCTACGACGGTAGCACTAACCCGGAAGACCACCTAATGGCATACACCAACCTCATATACATACAAGGGTTGGATGACGCTGCCTGGTGCAGATGCTTCCCGGCTACATTAAAGGGCGCAACCCAACGATGGTTTGGCAACCCGCCAGCAGGGTGCATATATAACTTCAAGGCGCTTGCATACCTGTTCGCGTCCAACTTTTCCATGAACATCCCTGCCACAAAGACCAAGTCTTGACCTAAGGGCTATTCAGCAGGTTGACAAGGAGGGACTTCGGTCCTATGTCAGATGGTTCAATCTGATGAGAATTAAGATTTAACGGTTGTCTGACCAAGTTGCATACACATACTTCTTCAAGGGTTTGAAGGACGGGTCAACTTTCAAGTTTGACCTGGTCCGCAAGAGGGTTGCAACCCTCCAAGAGGCGTTGATGGAGGCCGAAGCCTATATACAGGCGACGAAACTCTGTGCCGTCCAGCGCTCGTCGGAACCCAAGAGGTCCGACAAGAGAGAAAGCCGACTAACCCAGCCGGCCAAAAAGGAAGAAAAGAAAAGAAAAGAAGTCTGGGCAGCATATCGCAATAATCAGCCGTCCCAGAAGAAACAGAGAAAGTTGGAACCGTACGTCCCCAAGTACGAGTTCTGTAGGGTTTTGTAGTGACCCTCACTACGCGGAAAGAAAGCCCCCAAGACCCGCCCCGATAACTAAAGCAATTAAAGCATGCAAATATAATTAATACATAATTAAGAGAAAGACCCCAAGACCCTAGACGCGTGCTTCGCTCGCTAAAAGAGCTCTTACTTCAACCTCGCAAATGCAAGGCCTCCGACGGTTCGTACCCTCGAACCCGACCCGATCGTCCTAAGTCCCGAAGGTTAGTCGGGACCGGAATAGAATATATTCTTTGGAGTTTTACGAACTTAAGGTATTCTCAACAATGGAGATGCCTTTATAGCTCCACTCAAGTGTTTTCTCAAAATCCCAACCAAGTGGGTATTTATAGAGAATGGGAACTTGAATCCCATTTCATGATCAATGTGGGATCATGTGCAATTGTGATAATTTATTTAATTCTAAATTAAATAATTAATCAAAGAAATCACCATGCAACAAGTGTCAAGGGGAGAGAGAGAGTTAGTTGAGGACCATGACCATGGCGGGGACCATTGCCTTTCTCCCCAAGGCATGCTCCAAGCATTGGTCCCCACCTCTCACAAAACCGGCACCAAGCAAGGACTGCTGGGCTGGCAGCCAGCTAGCATGCTAGCATGCACCAACCAGCACATCTAGCCTGCACCGCATCACTGCCCAGCATGCAAAACGCATCAGCCAGCACGCCTAGCACATGCGTGCTGCTAGCGAGCCACGCATGATGCTAGGTGCTAGCGCTGGGCGAGGCTAGTGCTACTGCTGCCTAGCCAACTCACACGCACTGTGCGATGCCTGGCATGGTGCTGCTGTGCGAGGCTGCCAGCACGCTGCGCGCTGCTCGCTACTTGGTGCTGCCATGCGAAGGCACGCACGCAAGCAAGCAAGCACAGCGTGCTGCTGTTGCTGCGATGGCCTACACGCACACGCACATACGCACTGGCCCAGCCATACGATAGTGTTGTGCTATGCGTAGGCTTGTGCTAGAGCTTGCGATGGCACTTAGGCACCCATGCACGCATGCTGCGGTGGTGATGTGCCATGTGAAGGCACGCTCACACGCAGGCATGCTGCTGCGATGAACTAGCCTAGCCTAGCACTCAAATGGATAGGCCAATGTGATGCTACGGCTATGCTCGTACTTGGTTCTTGTGACTTTTGTGACGCTCGGTCTCGACGCCCTAGGCTCGATACCCGACGTCTGTGTTCGTAAAACTCCGACGACTCATTGAATTCTTCGGATTAATTCGTCATCTCAGATCGGTTGTTCGATTGGGTTCGACCCGAAGGGTTCAGTTAAGATTAAGCTGTAATATTAATTATACCTTAATATTACTGATCGGAAGCGGCCTCCACCTAGGAATTCCGATCACTTGACCTTACTGAAGAATTAGCTCTGTAATAATTTTGAACCCTCTATCAGAATAATACACTTGTTGGAAGGACACCATTCCTTTTAATCTCTCACTTGTCCTTCCGGACAAGTGTGCATACAGTGTATAGCCCATTTCCTATGTCGCTTAATGTCTCTTCGTAAACTATATGGTAAGATTCATCGTCATCCTTATTACGTTCAGAAGTGTTTCTCGATCTTCGAGTTCGACTGTTAATAAGCAGATGATTTCTAAAATCCATCTGAGCACAGCCATGCATTTTCACAGTCTCGCTCTTCGAGCGGCCTTGTAAACAACAAAGACATGTTCCCTATTGTTAATAGGGGGACATTCCCAGTCTTGTACTGTAAGTTTCTCTTACTAAGAGGACCAAATCTTCCGAGTGTTCCTGTTATGATCCCCAGTTACGGCAGACGTTAGGCAACATCAAAGAAACTAGTACTCAAACAAGAAAACTTCACAATACTCATGGTCGAGGAAATAAGTTCCGATAGCTATAATGAGAAATGTACTTATGAAAATTTTGAATCTCTTAAAGTACTCTCATAGGTCGATCCCGTGCAGTTCCAAACTGGCACCTGTGCAAATGATTTATGACTATTATGTCCTTACAGCACAAGAACGATGCTGTAAATCATACTACACACTAATCTCTAATGGTCATCAATCGTCCATTAGTTAGATTACCTTGATTAGGGATAATTTTTGATTTAAATATTTAATGTTCACTTAACAGGTGTTTCTTTATCCAAGATATGGTCTTGATACCCTGTTTGAATATTTTCATAAATCGAATGGACTCATTATTTAATTCTAAACCACAATTAAATATCAATGGAGTGAATAGTAATTTTGCATGAAAAATTAATTGCTCCATAAATGAATGGTTTTAATACAGTGTCTTACATTAAAACGACCAGTTTAATTAAAACACTTGTACAGGGAATTCAAAGCTAATCTCCAACGTGCTTGATTCTCATTGCCTCAATGTGCTTGTTGCGTTTCACTTGAGGCAGGGTTTAGTCAAAGGATCGGCCACATTATCATCCGTTCCGATCTTACAAATTCTGATTTCACCCTCGGATTTCCATTCCCTTATCATGTGAAATCGCCTCTGGACATGTTTGACCTTCGGGTGCTCTCTTGGCTCTCTAGCCTGAGCGATAGCTCCATTGTTGTCACAATAGAGATCTATCAGACCCCTGATGGAGGGTACAACACAAAGTTCACTGAAGAACTTGCGAATCCAAACAGCCTCCTTAGCGGCTTCTGAAGCAGCCAAGTATTCGGCTTCAATTGTAGAGGCTGCAGTGGTGCTCCGCTTGCCACTCTTCCAGCTAAACACTCCTCCATTTAGGCAAAATATGTACCCTGACTGTGACTTGAAGTCGTCTCTGTCAGTCTGGAAGCTAGCGTCGGTGTAACCTTCAACAACCAGGTCTTTGTGGCCACCATAAACAAGGAATTTATCCTTGTTCCTTTTTAGGTAATTCAAGATATTCTTGGCCGCAGTCCAATGCGCCTCTCCTGGGTTTTGATTGGTATCGGCTCGTATCGCTTAAAGCATACGATACATCTGGCCTGGTACATATCATGGCATATATAATCGACCCAATTAGCGAAGCATATGGAATCTGATCCATTCTCTCTCGCTCAACAGGTGTTTGTGGACACTGTTTCTTGCTGTGAGTTACGCCATGGGACATGGGCAGATGCCCTCTTTTGGAATTCTCCATGTTGAATCGTGCTAGTACTTTATCAATGTAAGTACTCTGGCTCAATCCAATCATCCTCTTAGATCTATCCCTATAGATCTTGATGCCCAATATGTATTGTGCATCTCCTAAGTCCTTCATTGAAAAGCACTTTCCCAACCAGCCCTTTACGGACTCTAGTAATTTTGCGCTGTTTCCAATGAGCAGTATGTCATCGACATATAGGACTAGGAATGCGATGTCACTCCCGCTGACCTTCTTGTAGACACAAGATTCATCTAGATTCTTGATAAAACCAAACTTGATGATGGTTTCATCAAATCGCAGATTCCAACTTCTGCTTGCCTGCTTCAGTCCATAAATGAACTTCTTAAGCTTGCATACCTTTCCAGCATTGCTTGGATCAACAAAACCTTCTGGATGTGTCATATACACAGTTTCTTCCGAAATCCCATTTAGGAAGGCGGTTTTGACATCCATCTGCCATATTTCAAAATCGTAATATGCAACAATCGCTAGGATAATCCGGACAGACTTTAGCATTGCGATCGGTAAAAAGGTTTGATCATAGTCAATCCCGTGGATTTATCTATAACCTTTAGCCACCAGTCTAGCTTTGTATATTGATACATTTCCATCTTTATTAGTCTTCAGTTTGAAGATCCATTTTTAAGCGATGGGTGTGTATCCCTCAGGCAAATTCACCAAGTCCCAGACTTGATTTTCAGACATGGAGTCCATCACGGATTTCATGGCTTCTTGCCATTTAGTAGAGTCGGGGCTCATCATAGATTTTTTGTATGTTGCAGGCTCATCACTATCCATAACTAGGATGTTTTGATCATCGATTAAGATAATACCAAGGTATCTGTCTGGTTGAGATCTTGGCCGTTGCGACCTACGAAGGGTAATGGGTTGAGCATTTACATTGTCTGTTTGATTCTGACCAATCTTCTCAGCTGCTTCTAAAGCACTTAGATTGTCAGTTTTATCAGGTTGACATTGTTGCTCGTCCTCTCGAACTTCGTGAAGTTCGATTTTCCTCCCACTTGTCATTTTGGAAAGGTGTTCCTTCTCTAAAAAGACACCATCACGAGCAACAAACACTTTGTTCTCGAATTTATTATAGAAGTAATACCCTTTGGTTTCTTTTGGGTATCACACAAAGAAACACTTGTCTGATTTGGGGTGAAGTTTGTCCGAAATTAATCCTTTGACATATGATTCGCATCCCCAAATCTTGAGAAAAGACAACCTAGGAGGTTTCTTATTCCATAATTCATATGGACTCTTTTCAACAGCTTTTGACGGAGCTCGGTTCAATGTTAGTGACGCGGTTTGTAGCGTATGTCCCCAAAAAGAGATAGGAAGTTCACTAAGACCCATCATTGATCGAATTCATGGCTCAAATATTCGCCACCTCGATCCGATCGAAGTGCTTTAATTTTCTTGGCAAGTTGATTCTCAACTTCTTTCTGAAATTTTTTGAATTTCTCCAAAGATTCAGATTTATTCGACATTAGGTAGACATAGCCATATCTACTAAAATCGCCGGTGAAGGTGATGAAATATCGGTAACCTTGTCTTGCAAGTGTACTCATTGGTCCACATACATCCGTGTGTATTAGACCTAATAAATCACTAGCCATTTCTCCCAACTTGGAGAATGGTTGTTTTATCATCTTTCCCTATAGACATCCTTCGCAATTTTCAAACGACTCCAAGTCGAATGAGTCAAGGACACCTTCTTGTAGAAGTTTCTTGATGCGTTTGATGTTAATATGGCCAAGATGACAATGCCACAAGTAGGTTTGATTCGACTCGACGGTCTTAGCCCTTTTGGCGGTATCATCAATGTTATAAACTTGTTTGTTAAGAGAAAGCACATAAAGACCATTTTTAGAATATGCCTTACCATATAAAACATTATTGAAATAAAATGAACAACTATTGTTCTTAATTCGAAATTCAAAACCCTTGGCGTCCAACGCCGATATTGAAATAATGTTTTTGGTAACTCTAGGATCATGATAACAATTGTCAAGTTCTAAAATAAGCCTAGAGGGCAAAGAAAAACCGAGAGTTCCAACGGAGATGGCAGTCATCCTTGCTCCATTGCCGACCCGAAGCTCGACCTCTCCCTTCTCTAGCCTCCTATTTATCCTTAGTCCCTGAGCATTGGAACAAAGGTGTGAGCCACATCCGGTATCTAATACCCATGATGTTTTGCTAGCGAAGTTTAAGTCTATAACAAAAATACCTAATGAAGAAGCAACGGTGCCGTTCTTCTTATCTTCCTTGAATTTGAGGCAGTCCCATTTCCATTGTCCCTTATTCTTGTAGTAGAAACATTCGAAATCGGATTTGGAAGAGGCTACCTTTTTGTCCTTGCTGCCCTTGGCAGTGTTTGACTTAGGCGGAAAATTTTTCTTTTTCCCTTTAAAGCTCTTCTTCTTGCCCGAGCGCTTGAATGGCTTGCCCTTTCTCACCATGAGCATATCATGCTTCCCCTCATCCTTAAGGGTTTGCTCGGCTTGCTTCAACATACCATGAAGCTTGGTGAGAGTTTTCTCCATGCTGTGCATATTATAGTTCATCTTGAACTGATCATAGCCTTTATGCAGCGAGTGGAGAATGATGTCAATTGCCATCTCAGTTGAATACTCAGTATCTAGCCTTTCCATGTTCTCAAATAATCCAATCATTTTAAGAACATGCGGGCATATCGGCTCTCCTTTCTTGAGCTTTCTCTCAAGGATTTTCCTGTGGGTTTCGAACCTTTCAGTTCGGGCCTGCTCTTGAAACATATTCTGAAGCTCAGAAATGATCTCAAAAGTCGTCTCCTTTTCAAAGAAGGTCTTTTGAAGGTCCGGAGACATAGTGGCCAACATGATGCATTTAACATCCCGATTGGCACTTTGCCATCGGTTAAGGGCAGCCTGGGTGACCTCCTCATTGGGAGCGTCGGGCATTTCCTCATCAAGGACGTATTCCTTTTGTTCTTGCATGAGAACAATACGCAAATTTCTTTGCCAATCAAGAAAATTTGGCCCGCTCAACTTTTCCTTGTCGAGAATTGAGCGTAAAAAGAATTGGATGTTGTTTGAGTTACTTGCAGACATTGTTCTACAATTGAAAGAATTTGAAATGAAAAACCATTCATATAGTCAATAAGTTTGAAATTTAAAAGCTATCATGCAAATTTTCAATCTTATTGAGCATTTTATCCACGCATTAATAATTTGTCCCTTTTAGGCGAGAATAAAATGATTCCGAGATCCTAAAGATCAAGAAATGGTTAAGCATGTTTTGGCTTGTCTTAATCATTAAATATCTTAAGGTAAGCAATCCAATTGCTAATAGCTCTAAGCCACACTTTGTTTGATAAAACGTCGCATCTAATGCATTCTTGACATTTTATCTCTTTTGCCACGACATCTAAGGACTCCTTACTGATATCGTTGAGCTTAACCAAGACAACTTGTATACCTAGTATACCTTACGTTCCTAGGGAAGTAGTGATTCCTCGCTTTGGCGTAGCCCGTCACATACGCGCATTAGTTCGGTAAGTGTTGTTCTTGGAACGGAAAATTTTAGCTCAATATTTTAAGGGACCTAGGGTTTATATGTTGGTTGAATTAAGTGAACTTAACTAATCATCGCAACATTTAAAATCCTAGATATGCATCTAACATTCAAATTATATATAACAACAATATATATATATAAGGCATAAAAATAGATGCATTTTCAAACTAGCATGACTCCTTGAAATCTTCAAATCTTCAAGGGCCTCCATCTTGGCTCGTCCTCATCGAAACGCCGTCTTGAAAAATCCAAATTAACCCAAATTTGTCAAAATAAAAAAAGCCAGTTAACCCAAATTTGTCAAAATCAAAAAATTTTGCAAGAGCTGAAAAATCGAGGTCTAACCTCGTTAAAATAATTACATAAATATTTTAAAAAGGCAAAATTTTCGCAAAAACACATAGCCCGAAATTAAGCCAAAAGCGCCCACTCGTATCCTAGTGGGCTGTGCACCATGGCTGCTAGGCAGCCTAGTGTTGCATGTGCTAGCAGCCAGCACCAGTAGCACGCTACGCATGCGACGCATGCTAGCTACTTGCTGGCGCAAGCAGCAGTGGCCTAGCTGGCTGCGGCTTGCTGCCTCGCTGCCAAACAACACGCACAAGCCTTCAGCAGCCTAAGGCCACACATCCATCAATACGGCAGCACGCAACAACCTCCTCGCCACACAGCAACGCAACATCATCGCATGGCCCCTGTGCGCACCATAGGCAGCCTACTTGCAGGCTGCTAGGCAGCCCGGCTAGCCTTGGTGACACTTTGGGTTTTTGCCTCAATTTGCGTGCATTTTTCTCGGGATTTTAATCTCGATTTGTGTGTGACACAAAATTAATTCCAAATTTATTTTAGAATCAATTTGAGGAAAAATTAAAATAAAATAAGTCCAACTTACTTAAATTCAATTTTAGTGGTGCACAAGCCTAATTTTCCAAAATTACTTTGGAAAATTTTAGGTCTTTCTTGATGCTTAAAATTGAAAGAGCTATGTCCATAATTAATTTAACAAATATGTAAATTAATAATGGATTTGACAAATAGGGAATTGGAAAAATAAATTAATCATCCAATGATAAAAATTTCCAACTTTTATACTTGTGTAAAAGAACAAGATTACATCTTCCAATATGAAGATTAATCAAAATAATCACAAGCATTTGAACTTCAAGGATTTTAATCAACCAAATATGAAAAATCCAAAATTAGTTCAACATGGAATTTAGGGTTAAATTTCCAATCACTTAAACATATAAAGATTAGATCTTTAACATATTAGGAACTTAAAATTACATATTCACAACAAGTATTCACACATTAATGCAACTTATTTGCATAATTGTGAAAAACAAGTTTATGTGAAAAAGAACATATCAACTTAAGCACATATTATAACTCCATAATCATGCTTAAAAGATATTTAAATTGCAGTAGCTTAGGGACACAATAATGCATTTAATCTAACCTTGACATGCTTGCATTAATCAAGGCATAAAAGATTTAAAATTTCCGTTGAAAACGAAAAAACCCTCAAAAAATCGGGTTTCTGGTTCGAATTTGGCTTCTAGATAGTCCATAAAGAGGGGTGAAACTGATTCAGAATGTCGATTCCACCCAAAAAAACACTATTTTTGAGCCAAAATCTGGGTTCGACAGCCAAAACGAGAAAAAAGACGAGTTTTAAAATTAATTAAAATGAGTTTCTAATCCAATTAGAAAAGCAAAACCAGAAAGTAAATCTTTTGAAAAACACCTTAATTAATAAATAATTGCAATAATTAAAAGGAGCGCGGCTCCGTTACCGCTGTAGGGTTTCGTAGTGACCCTCACTAGGCTCGGAATGAAACCCCCCAAGACCCGCCCCGATAACTAAAGCAATTAAAGCATGCAAATAAAATTAATACATAATTAAGAATAAGAGGGATTAAGAATTGTACCCTAGACGCGTGCTTCGCTCGCTAAAAGAGCTCTTACTTCAACCTCGCAAATGCAAGGCCTCCGACGGTTCGTACCCTCGAACCCGACCCGATCGTCCTAAGTCCTGAAGGTTAGTCGGGACCGGAATAGAATATATTCTTTGGAGTTTTACAAACTTAAGGTATTCTCAACAATGGAGATGCCTTTATAGCTCCACTCAAGTGTTTTCTCAAAATCCCAACCAAGTGGGTATTTATAGAGAATGGGAACTTGAATCCCATTTCATGATCAATGTGGGATCATGTGCAATTGTGATAATTTATTTAATTCTAAATCAAATAATTAACCAAAGCAATCACCATGCAACAAGTGTCAAGGGGAGAGAGAGAGTTAGTTGAGGACCATGACCATGGGGGGGACCATTGCCTTGCTCCCCAAGGCATGGTCCAAGCATTGGTCTCCACCTCTCACAAAATCGGCACCAAGCAAGGACTGCTGGGTTGGCAGCCAGCTAGCATGCTAGCATGCACCAACCAGCACAGCTAGCCTGCAACGCATCACTGCCCAGCACGCAACACGCACCAGCCAGCACGCCTAGCACATGCGTGCTGCTAGCGAGCCACGCATGATGCTAGGTGCTAGCGCTGGGCAAGGCTAGTGCTACTGCTGCCTAGCCAACTCACACACACTGTGCGATGCCTGGCATGGTGCTGCCGTGCGAGGCTGCCAGCACGCTGCGCGCTGCTCGCTGCTTGGTGCTGCCATGCGAAGGCACGCACGCAAGCAAGCAAGCACAGCGTGCTGCTGCTGCTGCAATGGCCTACACGCACACGCACATACGCACTAGCCCAGCCATGCGATAGTGCTGTGCTATGCTTAGGCTTGTGCTAGAGCTTGCGATGGCACCTAGGCACCCATGCACGCATGCTGAGGTGGTGTTGTGCCATGAGAAGGCACGCACACACGCAGGCATGCTGCTGCGATGGGCTGCCTTGTGCGCCTAGCACTCATGGCGCGCCTAGCACACACATGGTGTGCCTATGCTTGCGATGAATTAGCCTAGCCTAGCACTCATATGTCTAGGCCAATGTGATGCTACGCCTATGCTCGTACTGGTTGCTTGTGATTTTTGCGACGCTCGGTCTCGACGCCATAGGCTCGATATCCGACGTCTGTATTCGTAAAACTCCGACGACTCATTGAATCCTTCGAATTAATTCGTCGTCTCGGATCGGTTGTTCGATTTGGTTAGACCCGAAGGGTTCAGTTAAGATTAAGCTTTAATATTAATTATACCTTAATATTACTGATCGGAAGCGGCCTCCACCTAGGAATTTCGATCACTTGACCTTACTAAAGAATTACCTCTGTAATAATTCTGAACCCTCTATCAGAATAATACACTTGTTGGAAGGACACCATTCCTTTCAAGTTCAACAAGGACTGCTCCTCTATCCTCATGGAGATAAAAGACCGGTTGACAATTGAGAAACCGGCTGCAATGAAAAGAGCTCTGTCAAGAACAGAGACAAGAGCAAATACTGTCAGTTTCATGAGGATGTCGGCCATGACACCAATGGTTGCTATAGCCTTAGGCGGCTATTGGACCGTCTGGCTGATGAGGGGGCTCTGAAATCCTACCTGGTGAAGTCTAAGGGCAACCCCAAATGAAATGGGGGACAACCATCAAAGAAGCCGGCTACCAGCTCTGAAACTGATGAAGAGCACATCTTCACCATAGCAGGCGGCTCGCAGGCGGAGGTCCTACCATCCGGGGTACTAAGGATAACATCCGAAAACTGTCCAACCCAGAGGATGAGGGCCAGGCGTCGAAAGACACCTTCCCTGAGGTCTTCATCTCTGGGAAGGATCGGGGTATGGTCAGGCAGCCCCACGATGACCCTATTGTCATCGAATGGAAGATAGCCAACCAACGAGTTGGCCGGATCTTAATTGATACCGGGAGCTCGTCTGACCTGATCAACTACCAGTGCTTGACAAAGCTCAAGTACAAGCCTAGCAACATGCACAAGGCTCCCCACCCCCTTGTCGGCTTTGGGGGAGGAGTGGTGCATCCGGTGGGAAAGATTGACCTACCCATCCGGCTAGGAGAGAAGGGGGAAAGGCGGCACATGGTGAAATTTTTGGTGGTCGAGGAATTGACCGCCTACAATCTCATATTGGGTCGTCCTACCCTCAACGAGTCCAAGTCAGTCATCATCCCATCCCTCATGATGATTAAGTTTGAGAGGGACGACGGGTCAGTCAGTGCCCTGCGCGGGGACCAAAAGACGGCTAGGGAGTGCTACCTCTCATACGTTAAGCCGACTGCTACTGCAGCCGGCCATAATGAGGAGCCCGTCGACCTTGACGACGAGGAAGCCGCGCCTGCTCCCAAGGCAGCTGGCAAAAAAGAAAGGCGGACAAATTGGCCCCCGCTAGAAAAACAAAATAGCAATCCCTAGCCGGGGGAAGGCCGGATGATTCCTGACCCCAGCCGGCTGGTGAGAGTGTTGATGTCGTCCTGGACGACAGCCACCCTGACAGAACAGTCAAGGTTGGGACGGTTGCTTTTGAAAGTTGAAGGCATACTTGCTTCAACTTCTGAGAGAGTTCAAATATATATTTTCCTTTGAAGTGGAGATGCCAGGCGTCATCCCGGATCTAGCCGTCCACAAGCTAGCTGTTGATCCCAAAATGAAGCCGGTTAGGCAAAAGAAGAAGGATCATGGCGAGGAGAGGTCTCTGGCGGCAGCCGTCGAGGTCAAAAAGCTCCTGGATGCTGGGTTCATTCGGCAATGCTACTACCCGGATTGGGTAGCAAATGTTGTTCTTGTCAAGAAGCCGAATGGTACCTGGCGGATGTGTGTAGATTACACAGATCTGAACAAGGCGTGTCCGAAGGATAGCTACCCACTTCCTAAGATCGACAGCCTGGTCGACTCTATAGCCGGCCATGCCTTGATGAGCTTCATGGACGCCTACTCAGGCTTCCATCAGATTCCCCTATGGAAGAAGGATCAGGAAAAGACGTCCTTCGTCACTGATCAGGGGTTCTACTGCTACACGGTGATGCCGTTTGGGTTGAAAAATGCGCCTGCTACCTTCCAACGAATGATCAACACGGTTTTCATCAATCAAATTGGAAGGAACGTAGATGCGTATATTGATGACATGATAGTCAAATCAAAGTTACAAGCAGATCACCTAGCTGACCTCCGAGAAACCTTCACCACCCTCAGGCGGCACAAGGTCATGCTTAATCCCAAGAAGTGTGTCTTTGGTGTTGAGTCTGGGAAGTTTCTCGGATTTCTAATTGATCAAAGAGGCATAGAGGCCAATCCGAAAAAGGTACAGGCGGTGATTTACATGAAGTCACCTCGCACTGTCAAGGAGGCTCAGAAGCTAACTGCTTGCCTGGCGGCCTTAGGAAGATTCCTCAGCCGGTCAGGTGACAAGTGCCTTTACTTCTTCCAAGCAATCAGGAAGAGGTCTAGATTTGGATGGGGAGAAGATGCTGAGGCGGAATTTCAGAGGTTAAAGCAACACTTGCACTCTTTGCCAAGGTTAGTGAGTCCCTTGCCTAAGGAGGTCCTCTACATGTACCTAGCCGTCTCAGATCACTCCCTTAGTGATGTTCTCCTTGCTGATAGAGACGGCAAACAGCTCCCGATGTATTTCATCAGCCACATACTCAGAAATGCTGAGCTCTGGTTGCCAATGATTGAAAAATTTGAGCTGGCTCTTTACAAAGCAGTCAAGTGGTTGAAGCCCTACTTTCTGGCACATCCGGTGATTGTCTATACTGATCAACCACTCAAGCGCCCAATGAAAACTATAGAGTCATCCGGCAGAATGATCAAGTGGACTGTTGAAATGCAAAGCCTGGAAATAACTTTCGAACCAAGGCGGGCAGTGAAAGGTCAGGTGTTTGCCGACTTCATTGTTAAGATGACTAGGCTGGCTCAGCCGGATAATACCGATCAGGTTTGGAAGTTATTCGTAGATGGAAGTTCTACCTTGAACGGCTATGGTGCAGGCATAATTTGCAAATCTCCGGAGTGGGATACATATGAACATGGACTACGGTTCAAGTTTCAAGCTTCAAACAATGAATCTGAGTATGAGGCCCTGCTATCTGGTATGCGCATGTGTAAGGCAGCAGGGGCAAGAAAAGTTGACGCCTGTACTGACTCTCAATTGCTCGTTAGCCAATTCAATGGTGACTACGAGGCCACCCTTATAAATACCCATGTTTTGGGAATTGGGAAGAACACTTGAGTGGAACTAAAGAGGCATCTCCTTAGAAAAGTGAGAAAACCTTAAGTTCGTAAAACTCTAGTTTTTATTGGTCAATTCCCGACTAACCTTTGGGACTAGGACCGTTCAGGTCTGGCTCGTGGGTACGAGCCGTTGGAGAGATTCGCATTTGCGGGGTTCAAGTTTTGAAGTAAGAGCTCGGGATCAAGAGAAGCAAGCGCCAAGGGTATGAATGTCTTTTCCTTCTCTCTCTCTTAATTGGTGTTTAATTTTTATTGCATGCTTAGTTGCCTTAATTAGTGGGCGGGTCTTGGGTGGGTTTCTTTTCCGCGTAGAGTCGGACTCTACGAAACCCAACACTTGTAGCACAAGAAACGGTGCTATAAATCATACTACACACTAACCTCGCGTGGTCATTAGTCGTCCAACTTTCAAATGACCTTGATTAGGTATAGTTTCGATATGATATTCAATGTTCACTTAATAGGTGTTTCTTTATTCAACACATTGTCATGATACCCTATTTTGAATATTCTCAAATCGAATGGACTCATTATTTAATTATAAACCACAATGAAATAGTTTATGGAATTATTAGTAAAAAATTTATTCCACTATGAAACTTTTCAACATTTCATCTTATGCTAAATGGTATTCCCCAAATTTTTTAAGGGTAATACTATTTACAAAACATTTATAGAAATCATACCCATATTTAATATGCTTGATTTCTTTTATGCAATTGTGAATGTTGTGGCTCACATATTGCAAAGCTTTAGTTATCATTACTTTGCAAATCTTAGCATCTTCATTATCGAACACTTTTATAATAAGATGATAAAATTTGAGTGTGTTATGGATTATATGCAATTTAGGATTTATTGCCCAAGTGATGGCTCCCACTCGTTTTCATGATTTGAGATCTCTAACTTGACAACTTACAATCATCAAAGTTCAACAATGAACTATCCATTGAACAACTTCTTTATTATTGCCTTCAAGGAAACAATGTTCTCAACATATATTTTAGTAGAGTTCCTAATGATGTTTTGCTTGGATTTTATTCCAACCGGTTCGCAATGATTTGGGATACCCTAACCCTTTGTGATCATGGAAATTTACCTTAAATTGCCGCACATTAAACATGGATGCGAGTCCATGTTAGCATTCTCAAGCCGCAACGCATCTAAGCTCATGCTTATAAATTGCTTCCTTGTTAAGGATCTGATCCTTGGTAAGGTTGTGCTTGCAACATCAATACTCAAATTATATTTGTTTCCATGCATCAAGAACTCATCCTCTTACCTAACCAAGTACCTTGGATGTTCTTGATTATAATCTAACGATCCATTACATAGATTCAAGTCGATTGGTACTTATACTTCACATGCTCTAAGCATGCAAGTCATGTGACGATTCCATATCGCAGCGTACATGATGGATTCAACTGTAGAATTATTCCTAATTCATTCATGTGAAATTTTAGCTCATCCAGTTTCACCGAGTCTTGCTAAACTGGTTACTATATGATACGGTCGAAAGTCTTTACTAGAGTCTTTCTTGTTTGACTTAGTATTCGCCTAGCTTATACTTAGTTCAAACATTTACTTAGTTTTATACATATGGGTCGGAAGCCTTTCCAAGTCCTTCATGTTTAATATGGTAAATTCCTTTACTCATTTAAACATTTTATTAAGTCTACAATAGATCTTAATTTTCCATTATGTACTAAGTATTGCCTTTAGCTTGGTCCAGTATTGAAAAAGGCTTTCAAATCTAAACATTTTGCATTTGATAGTCATTTTACAATAGAGATCGTAAACTTCTTGTTGGACCTTTACAAAATTGACTTTTGCTCCCACTAAACTTCTTATCTAGAAGAATTTCCATGTTTCTCAACAAGCCAAATCTTATATTAGCTTTATGAGAAAACCCATTCCAATTCCTACATGCTTCCCTCAATCCACCAATGGATTTCTTGAGCTTGCTTTCAAATCTAGCATGATTTAGAATTACAAAACCCTTAGACTATATCCATAATCTCTTCCAAAATCCCATTTTTAGGAAGGCGGTTTCAATATCTATTTTGCCATATTTCATAAGCGCACTTTTGCTAGAATAATCACGAAAAGACTTAAGTATTCCAATTAGTGAATAGGTTTTATTAAATCAACGTCGTGAATTTAATTGTAAGATTTTCAACTAATCTAGCTATATATACATATAAATTTCCATATTTGTTGGTTTTCTCCTTGAAAACTTATTTGCAATTGATGGGTCTTTTCCCTTCATGCAAATTTTCAAACATGGAGTCTGTTTCGGATTTTATGGCCCTTAACCATTTCCGGAATTCGGATTTGTCGTAGCTATCTTACAAGACACTATTCCCTTACTATCCAATAGTAAATAGTATACTTGTAAGTCTTAGGTTCATTTCTAACTTAATAGAAACTTTACAGGATTCAATCCAAGCCTTTTGGTGAATTCTATACCTATATGGGGTAATTGCATCAAGCCATTTGATTGTATTGATCTTACTCCAACACTTCTAAAGTTTTATGAGTAATGAATACTCTCTTAAGGCACTTAAAAAGTCCTTTGAGTATTCTTGATCAATCATTCTCATGAATCCCTTCTAAAGTGTTCCAAGATTCTCAGTTCTAGTTTGTTGCTAACCTCGATGGTCATCGAGTTCATTTTCCTCCCGCTTGTCATTTTGGAAATGTGTTATTTTCCAGAAAGACACCACTTAGAGAAACAGATACTATGTTCTCAATTAGGTTGTGGAATTAATGCCCGTAGTCTCATTTGAATGCTTCCAAAGAGATATGTATATTGCCTTTAGGTAAAAGTTTGTTGCAAAACAAACAGTTAGCTCCCACTTGAGCTACCTTAGCCCTTTTGAGCCACTTAGCTCCCACTGAGCCAAGGAGCTCCCATTGAGGATAAGAGCCCTACACATATACTTGAAAAAGACATTAGGAACTATTTTTATCCATAACTGAATATGGTGTCCTTTCTTAGCTTCAAAATTTTTATTTAGTGTAATATTAGTCATTTATGCAAATCTTTAAGAACTTTATAGGCAGGGATGTGATCCATCATCGTTCGAGTCATTTCCAAATGGCATCGAGGTCTTTGTGAAGACATATTATATTCTTTGTGGAGCTATTTATGAAATTTCAATTTCATAACTTTGAGATGATCACTCTTGGCTCAAGCAAGCATCGCTCGATATAATCCAGACGTTTTGATATCTTGCCAAGTCAATTCTATACTTCGCTCAACTTTTAAGCTACTCAAGATCCAGTTTGTTCATATTTGATGAATACAACCATATTCTTTCAAATTCTTGTGAAAATGTTGAAGTAATGAATTTCTCTTTTGCTTTCGGAGTCAATTGTCTATACCAAGCACAATAGCTCCTTTCTTTTTCGGTTTCAACAAGTAAGACTTCCTTGCCTTAGAACGATTCCGAATCGATAAACTTTTAAGAGTCTATATAATAGAGCCTTGAGTATGTTCTTGTTGATGTGACATTGCTAAAGATAGACGGAACACAAATCATGTCCATGACTTGAACCTTGTTAGTGTTCATTAGGGAAATGTTTGTTTATAATCAAGCATTCTTGACTCATGGCTTAAACAACCATGTCATTCAAATAAAACCAATAACTATTGTTCTTTTACTTTGAATGTGAGTCTTTCCGTGTGTAAACAAAACAATTGCTGATTATAGAACACCAATAGCTATTATTTATTCCAGCCTTAGCTTTAAAAGTTCTTTAAACAAAGCAGATGACCTTATAGCTGATGTAGCACTTACTTGCTTCATTCCAAGATCGTAACTCAATAACTTAGCTTAACTTCATTTGTTTTGAGGTCACTTCGGAAGCGAAACTCTCAATCAGTATCTAGTACTTGTGAAGATAAGTTGCTAAGTTTAGCTACGATAATATGAACTCTTAGGTAGAATTGGAATCTCAAATTCCTTTTCTTTGTTCCTTGTTTCCTATATTTCTTATCATACATCATCTCATAACTTTAAGAACATTCTTTATGTATTTTGACTTTTATACTTGGTTAGGCATGATCAAATATCTAATGCGCTGTAAAACAAAGTTCCATCTATTCCTTTAACTCATACTTGAATTACTACATCAATGAGTCCTGCTCATTAGTGTATAAAGCAAAAAGATATGTTGGTTGTCAACTATTGACAATTTTAAGTTTTCAACTCAATACTTCATGTTTAAAAATCACTACCTAGTATTTTGAATAAATGATGTCTAACCGTCCTTTCGGACTAAGCCATAAAAGTCATTTATGAGAAGTTGTATTTTAGAAATACCTCTTCTTTCCATGAGAACCATTCTCAAAAGATTTCCTTTTACCAATCGTTGGAAACATTATAATTTGATTTAGAATTCTACAAATATAAGTGCAAAGTATAACCATTTATCAAGATAACATAATAAGCATTGAAATACATGAAAACTAGCGATTTCAATTAACTTATTAACGTTCTATTCACACATTTATAAATTTATCCCAATTAGTCGAGAATAAAACGATTTGAAGATCCCAATAATCAATAAGTGATTAAGCATTCTTTGGCTTGTCTTAACACGTAATATTTTAAAGTAAGCAATCTAATTGCTAATAGCTATAAGCTATTGTTGGTTCGATAAATCGTCGCATCCAATGCTTCCTTGACGATTATCTCCTTTGCCACGACATCTAAGGACTTCTTACTGATATCGTTGAGTTTAACCAAAACTAACGTGCATATGATGCCTTGCTTTAGCAAGCTCACCAACATACCTTACTTCCCTAAGAAAGTAGTAATGCCTTACTTTGGCATAGCCCATTACTATTCTCATTAGTTCCATAAGTGTCATTTTGGAATGGCAATTTTGACTCAATATTCTTTGGGACTTAGAGTTTCTATGTTGGTTGATTTAAGTGAACTAAATTAATCATTCAACATTCGAAATCCTAAACATGCATCTAACATCGCAATTATATATAAGCATAAACATAAATATATAAGGCATAAATAAAGATGCATTTGGCAACTAGCACGACCCCTTAAAACTTGAATCTTCAAATATTCAAGGGCCATAATTGCATCTTCTTGGCTTCGTCTTCTTATAAACGTCGTCTTCGAGACATCACCACCAATTATGCAACTACTAGAAAATCTAGGACTAATCTAAATAATTTAAGTACAAAAATACTTAACGGCACGTGGTCCGTATTTAGACTAACAAAAATACAAAACGGAATGCAGTCCGTATTTAATATCCTAGTCGGGCCTCACTAGTTGCAATTTTGTAAAACCTGCATTAAAATATCTATTCCATTCATCCATTCACTTCTAAAGTGAATGGCCCATGCATTTCACAAAATAAATCAAGCAACAATGCAAAACGAGCGCAAATTAGTAACTAACTTAGGTGGTTAATCTAATTAACGCGCCTCATTAAAACTAGTCAAAGTAATTATTCGATTATGTGAATTAACGCAATAATAATAGCTCAAAACGATTAATGAAGCTCCCACTAAATTCCACATCCAAACTTAATTAAAATTAATCCAATTAAATTAATTAAGCCAATTAACCCAAAATTTTGCCAAATAATTTTGCAAGTATGTGAAAAACCGAAGCCTAGCCTTGTTTTAAACAAAACCGTTAAGTTGCAAACCTAAATCGAGGCCCAACACCCAATCCAACTAAGGCCTAAGTGCTGCTAGCGCAAATGCAGAGGCCGCCCAGCAGCCTATGGACCTCGATGCTGGGGCGCTTAGCAGCCCAGAGCAAGGTGTTGGCTAGCAGCCCCGCATCATGGCCTGCGCGTCTTCACTGTTGGCGCTGGGTACTGCTTAGCAGCCCCAAGCCACGTAGCATACGTTAGCCATTTATCGCACCAAAGCACGCTCGCAACCACACTCACGCACACACATGGACACACCTGGCTTGGCAGCAACATGTTGGGCTGTGCGAGCAGCCCATGCTAGCCGAGCTTGGTGCTCGAAGCTTAAAGCTTTGATTTTTGTGCTCATGCTTCAAAATTTTATTCTGATTTTGTGTGTGACTCTAAAATTAATTCTAAATTGATTTTAGAATTAATATTAAGCAATATTGAAAATAAAATAAGTCTAACTTAAGTAATTTCAATTTTAGTGCACAAACCAAAATTAATTCAAGAACCATTCTTTAAATTATTTTTGGCTCAACTTGATGCTACAAAAATTGAGGGCTATTCTCCCAATTAATTTAACCAACATAAATTAATAATGAGATTTAAAAAAATAGTTGAATAAATTAATCAATCATCCAATGACATAATTTATCCAACACGTACTTATGCTCATTTGAATATTGTAACCTTCCAATATGAAGAACAATAATATTTCAAGCACAAGTATGAACATTTAAGATTTTAATCAACTTCCAAAATGATTAAAACCAAAAATTTGCTCATTATGGATTTTAGCAAGTTAAGATTCAAACATTTAAACCATTAAAGATTGAATTTTTAACATTTTAGGGGCTTCTAAAATCATATTCACCATAAACTTTCACACTACAAGCAATTTAATTGCAAGAATGTGAAATTTCAATTTTATGTGAAATAAAGAGCTGACCAAATTAAGCAACCAATATGACTTCATAAACATGCTTAATAAGGTGTAAAATTGCAGAAGATTAATGGTATAATTAAACACATAATCCAACAATTGCATGCTATAATTAATCAAGGTTTAAGGATTTAAAATTTTTCGTTCCAAACGAAAAACCCTTAGAAACACCACTTTCTGAGTGGATTTTGGCTTTTGGAAGATCATTTTAAAACACTTTGTGTGTAAAGAATGATTTAGAATTTCGATTCCACCCAAAATTCACTATTTTTAAGTCGAAATCGGGGTTCGTAGGCAAAAAATAACATAAACACGATTTTAATCTAATTAAAAACGAGGTCCTAATCTAATTAGGATGCTAAACCAGAAATTTAAATCCATTCAAATCACCTTTATTAATTTTTAGTTGTAAAAATTAAATTCAATAAGCTCTTATACCGCTGTTGGGTTTTGCGATGTCTGACACCACGCGGAAACAAAACCCAAAAACCGGATCGCATGCATAATAATTACAACATAAACAAAAACATGCAAACAAGCAAAACACAAACACATAAAGAGAAGAGAGAGAAAAAAACTCACCCTAGACGCGTGCTTCGCTCACTCAACGAGCTCGAACTTGGAAAGCTTCAAGCTCCGCAAGTGTGAAACCTCTGACGGCTCACACCCTCGCTCACCGAAACGGAACCGGCCCCTACCCCGTAGCTTAGACAGGGCTAGACCAAAAATAACTTAGAGTTTACAAACTAAGGTTTTCTCGCTTTTGGAGATCCCTTAGAGTTTACCAACTCAAGAGAAAATCCCAATACCTAATGATTGGTATTTATAGGGAAATGTTCCCAAGATTTCCCATCATCTTTCAATGTGGGATATTTGGTAAAATGCTAAAAAAAGATCTAATTTAAATCTAAATTAAATTAAAAAGGCAAGGCAATCATCAAACAAAAAGTGTCACAAGGAGAGCAAGGGGGTAGGTGACGACCACAAGGGGAGGACCACCTTCCCCTTACTCCCCAAGCAAACCGCCCCTCACAAACCGGCACTACTCATAGCAAGCTAGCTAGCGCCTAGCCTTGGACACCAAGGCACACCTTGCTGGCGGCCTGGTGCTCAGCTAGGCTTGCCAGCTTGTTCGCGTGCATCCTCGGCCAAAGCACCAGCATATCCCACGTTAGCAAGCCTCGCTAGCATACGCGGGCTGCTAGCGCTGGGCGTTGCTCTCACTTGCGAGGCCTGCTGCTAGCCTACATGTGCTAGCTTGGCAGCTCACGCCCAACCAAGCAGATGCTTGCTGGGCTTTAGGCCAGGCACGCGCCATGATGCAGCAGCCAGGCACGCGCCATGATACAGCAGCCCGGCTAGGCATCCTATCCCTCCTAGTCTTCGCATGGCTAGGCCATTGCTAGGTTAGGGCTTTGGTGCACGTTTACTTATTATTTGACTGATTTTTCTGTCTTGTCGATTCCTAAATTTGACTCGACTTACGACACTCGGCTTCGACGCTCTAAGCTCGAAATTCGACGTCTTAGTTCGTAAAATCTCTTTTGACTTATTTAATCCTTCGGATTAATTCGTCGCTTTGGTTCGGTTACACGATTGGGTGTGACCCGAAGGGTTCAGTCAAGAGCAAGCTGTAATAATAATTATACATTAATATTACTTAATGGAAGCGGCCTCCAGCTAGGTTTTTCAATCACTTGACCTCACTAAATAATTAGCTTTCCTAATTAACTTTGAATCCTCTATCGAAATAATACACTTGTTCGAAGGACATTATTCCTTTCATCATCAATGTAAGCCTCCATAGTCCGGCCAATCTAGTCTGTGAAGGCCATATTCACAAGTCGCTAAGCAGTGGTTGTGGCATTGTTTAAGCCGAACGACATGGCATTGTAACAGTACAACCCCTATTCGGTCACAAATGTTGTTTTTTCTTAATCTTTTTCCCACAAAGGGATTTGGTGGAATCCAAAATAGGCGCCCACAAAACTCATTATGGTATGTCCAACCGTTTAATCAACTAAGCGGTCAATTTTATGTAAAGGAAAACTATCTTTTGGACATGCCTCGTTAAGGTTGGTATAATAAATACACATTTGCCAAGTTCCGTTCGGCTTCTTGACAAGAATTACATTGGCCAACCAATCAGGGTAATAGCACTTTCGAATGAATCTTGTGTCCAATAAATTTTTCACCACGGATGCGGCCGCTTGATTCCTTTCTCCGCCTGATTCCTTTCACTTCTTTTTTCGAATAGGCTTAACTACAAAATTAACGACCAACTTGTGTACAGCCAAATCTGAACTTATTCCCGGCATCTCATGAACTTTAAAAGAAAACACATCTTTGAACTCTCTCAACAAATTTATCAAGTCATCACCAAGCAAGCCGACTGCCATAGTGCCAACTTTGACCGTCCGAATCAAGCACTATGTCTGTATGATCACCGACCGGTCACGGCCTTAACTCTTTTAGCCAGCCAATGTCTACGCTTTTTTTTATATATGTTCGTGATTTTGCTTTGAATAAGCTTGGGGGTGTTGATAATTTTTTTTGAGTTTTGGTAATAACTTGGTTATGGTGTTGAGAATTGGCCATTCTTATGCTTCACAATTAGGTATACCACCAATTTTCAAATTTTTAGCCTACCTTTCCTCTTTTTTCCCATACGTTACAACCCTTCAAAGACCTTTTGACCTTTGTGGTTGAGTCACAAGTCGCTGGAAGGAGATGGGAGTCAAGCTTATGGAGCGGTTTGCATAGTCAAGATGTCGAGTAGCCCTAAAATCTCTTCTTTTCCGATTCCCTAGTGGAATCATTGAGATGCTCACTAGAGGTGAATTTGAAACTAGTAGGGAGAACGCAGTAAGATCGTTTGGGATGAAGGTGAATTTTGTCTTATTATTCTCTATGCTTAGCGTTTTTTATGTTTCAATCAACCTTGGATATCTTGAAGCGTGCACTCCTCTATTGTTTAGAAAGACTTGCATTCATTTGTGCTTGTTCATTTGCAAAAGTCCATTCATGAACATTTGTTTTCCTTCCTTTTCTGTTGATTTCCTTTTTATGCTTTGCCTTGTTTTGCTTGGTTTTTGTCAAGATTTGTGGGTTAAACTCTTAGGAAACCCTCACAAGAGCGCACTCGTCCTCTAGAGCAATCTAGGAGTTCAAAGGGCTTGTCTTTAGTTGCTAAAATTGATCGTGATTCCTACGAAAGTGAGTTAGTGTACATTCTCGTCTCCTTTAGTGTGCTTGTCTTGCTAGAATAAATCCTTCTCCTTTTCTCTTTTGGTTTTGTCTTGCTCGAGGACGAGCAAGAGATAAGTAAGAGTCCCCGGCAACGGCGCCAAAAATTTGATCAGGGGATAATAGGTCGTGTCTATTATCCTAGATCAAATCAACAATTTATATTCCTAACCTAACTCTATCAAGTTCACACTAGATAGTGGCAAGCTAGGGTCAAACCACAAGGACTAAGTGTATTAATTTGAGGTAATTAGACTAGTAGGAAGGTTGTGAGATAGGGAGAGAAACATCTAAAACATTACTTAAAGCAATTAACAAGATATTAGGGAAAGGGGAATCCAATTTCATTAATGAATTCAATAACAAGTCTCAATTAGATGATCATGATCTCAATTAGAAACGATTAACACACTCAACTCACTCCCGCGTAATTAAGAATGCTAATTATCCTACTAAGCTAAATCACTCCCGCGCAACTAGCCTAGAAAAGGTATGGAAGAATCTAGACTCTCAATCAACTCACTTTCGCACAATTGATTGAAAGCACAATTAAAAACTAAGAATCAATTAGCTAAAAAGATTCTAGTCAATGTAAGCATCATCCAAACACAATAATCAAGAATCAATTGCATACTAACCACAACCAATCACTCAATTCATCAACATAACCTTCATCCATTTCCCTAGAACATAATCTAAGTAAACATAATGAAGGAAAACATGGAAAATAAGGTAAACCTAGAATTAATGCAAGAATCAAACAAGTAAACTAATTAACTACTCTAATCAACAATGAAATAAGAAAAAACAAGAATTAAACAAAGCAATAAAGGTGAGAGAAAGTTAGAAAAGCTCATTAAATAGATGAGAAGAAAATCCACAAAATTGCTTCTTCAAGCTCTCAAATCTCCATTGAAATCCAAGCTTTCTCTCTCTAAAACTACTCCTAACTTAGAGAGAAAAAATCCTAATCTAACCCTAATCCTAATTAGAGGAGAGAGGAAAGGTAAAACTTGTCTTAAGGAAGTCTAAGAAGTCTTCTATTTTTATTACAAGAAGAGAAAGAAAGAAATCCGGAAATTAAGCTCGAAAAAGAACCAGAAACCCGCGCCCACGGTGGCCGAAGCCGCGCTCACGGCAAGGCTTCTTTGAGGCATCTCCAGAAAGTTGCAACAGCTGAGAAGAACAAAGGGTTGCGCCCACGGCACCATTAGCCGTGCAGTGTCTTGCAGATTTAAACAACCATCACTTCTGTTCTAGGAGGCCTCTTGGGGTGTGGGACCTACCATTGCAAATTTATTTAAGTCTAGTTTCCATTGCAATTTGAATCGCCTCAATCCAATTAGTAGATCAAAAGTTATGGCTGAAAGAAGGAACAAGATTCGGTTGAAGGCCTTCTACGAGCTTCAAGCTTTCTTGCCTCAAGCTTCTTAGCTTCAAGCTTCTTCTATTGAACTTTCTTTCCTTTTCTCGGGTCATAAGCATTGAAGAAAGCGTCAAGCACCTACAATAATAGACCAAGATAGAAAAGAGTGAAAGAACACATAGAAATACACGCAAATCAAGCTAGAATCCGAGCAAAATGCATATTATTCACAACTAAGGCCTAAATCCATAAACTAAGACAAAGATAACTAAAACAAGACTAAAAGGAATAGAAATAATAAAGAAACACCAAAATAAACCTAAAACTAAGGGAGAAAAACGCCCTAAACTGTGTTTTGAATGATACTTATCAACCAACAGTCATTAGCTTCTATGCCAACTCCTTCTTAATTGGCTTATGATTTTGCCGACCTGCTGTGCTTGGAGTGACCCTTCTCTCGAGTTTTTCTTGGACACTTGACCATGTCCGAGTGATGTAGGTTTCACAGCCAGCTGATTGCAGTCTTTCGCCATCACTTGGTCTCCATGAACTGATCCCACCTTTCCGTCCGACCGCTCGAACTTCATCGGCATTATATGTGGCACAATTACAGCCTTTGCTTAGTTTGGAGTCGGTTGGCTAATGATGACATTGTAGCCAGTTAGCACAATAACAATTAGGAATCGCACAACCATGTCCCTTACTTCTCTTTTGGGACCAAATCGGACGGGTAATCTATCTAGCCCACTAGATAGATAATACTTACTCCAAACCCTACCAACGGGTGAGAGATAACCTTTAGAGCATCCACTGGGAATCGCAAGTTCTTTAGGCAAGCTAGACTGATTATGTCAGACGAGCTGACCGTATCTATCAACACTCGTTCAACCTTCAAGTTGGCAACTTTTAGGATGAAGACCATTGGATCGTCATGGGGGGCTTTAATTTTACCTCATTCTACCTCGCAGACCATCACATCAGGGAAGGGCTCAAACTTGACATCCTCTGCGTGCATTACCCAACCTGCTTGCCTAGCATCCTCTTTAATTCATCTCATGGTTGGGCCACCTGTAGCGAAGCCGCCTGAAATGACGACCACAAACCCTGATTTTGTGTTATTCCCATCTTCATTATCCTTTTTCTTTTCTTTCTTCTTCTCGGACTTGTTGTCCGTTTGAGAGTAAGTGAACTTACACTTCATAACATAAGAGTTGGGCATGCCCTTTTCGGTCAACTTGTTCAATAACCGTTTTAAATTATTGCAATCATTCATATCATGCCCATATCCTTGTAGTAATAGCAATACTTGTTCTTGTTTCTGTACTAGGCTGACCCCCTCAAAAGCTAGGGCTTTTCAAACTCAAACTTATCCTTGATTTCCATCAAGATAGAGTGGCAATCTTTGTTAAATTCATATTGCAGATCGTACGTCTTGGCTTTCTTGGATTTGGACGACTGGGATTCAACCACCAAAATCTCTTTACTCTTATTGTTTGCATCTTTCTTTTTGCCGGTCAAGTCTTGCTGAGAAGAGTGTTTCTTCTCGGCTCTCTTGGCCGACTCTTCCGCATTTGTTAGCTAACAAAAATCAGATGCTTCAATGTATGACTCGGTCTCCAACAGAATGCCTACGTATGTCCGAATCTTTTTCCTGATCAAATCAAATTTGAAACCATTATGCCGCCTTAATCCTTGAAGAAACTCTTAGTAAGCCATTTCATCCGACAAATTCTGAATTTGCGCCTTCTCCATTTTAAATCTTTGGACGTACGAACGCAACCCCTCTTTCTTTCCTTGGACAATAGTTACCAAGTTCAAACTAGTCTTCCGGGGTGGTATATTGTAGTAGAAGTTTCAAACGAACAACAAACTTAGAGTAGTAAAACAATTTATGCACCCAACCGACAAGCTATTAAACCAGTCTTGGGCCACACCCTTGAGAGTTTCCGGGAAGCATTTTCATCAAGTGGCATCGTCCACATTTTGCAAGTACATTAAGTGCCTGTACGAGGAGATATGCTCTTCCGGGTTGCCCGTACCATCATAGGCACCTACAAGTACACTTTTCACTTTTGATGGATAGGGAGAGTTGGGAATTTCTTGAGAAAATGGAGGCGGCTTGTCACCTAGAGTCAACAACCGCATTTGCCAATCAATGCGCTAAGGTTGGGCAGTCGGTCGGTCTAGGTGTGCTACCTGGTCTTACGGCTGGCCATACTATCTATTTTGCCCATACACTGGGGGAGTAGACGGTAACATTGTATCATAGATATGGGGGATTTGAAACTGAGCTGAGTGAGGTAGAGGAATTAGCGTTTAAGTGTGATGGGCTTGACTTCTGCTTGTTTTGGCCAAGCAGGTATGCTTGGAAGGGGTATGGTATGACAATTCATTCGGCATAGTGGGAGTGGACGCCGTGTCCGAGAAATAGGGTTGGCCGGCTCGCTCCTGCCATTTCTACATTAGATAATCCCTAGCATCCCTAAAGCGCTAGGATGGCTTATTTTGTTGTCGGAGAGGCTTCCGGTATGCCCCCTAGCCAACTTCGTTTTCTCAATGAGCTTCGACCAGTTCGTCCGAGACACTCTTAACGACCTCGGATGTCTCCTGAACGGAGTAACACCTGCATCCTCAGTATTTTTCACTTTGCCATGGGATTTATTTTTGGTGCCCTCTCCTTCTTTTCTAGGCGGCTGCTTAGGAGAAGAGGTTATCCTACCCTCAAGTTCCTTTCGGAAGTTTAACAGAGCAGCCTGAAAGGTGCCAGCCGTTAAAGGAGGATCCTCGACCACATGAAATGAAGCAGTTAGAGGATCATTGTTGTTGATAGTAACCTCAATGTTCTCCTCGTGTCCGTTCTCACCAGGATCGGGTATCTGACCATCTTTAGCCATTTCAGACGTGTGTCCTCACAAACGGCGCCAAATGTTTTGGGGTTTTTTGTAATCCATTGGGATAGAGGTCTTCAATATGCTTGGACGGTCGCAGACACCTGCAAAACAACGAATATTCTGGTGACAGAATATTCGCCTCCGACGGTCAAGTTGGTAACCGGAAAACGAAGGATTTTAGATAGAGAAAATAGAGAGAAGTTAGCGCAATTTAATATGCATTGCATGATATGTCTCAATTCACCCCTCCCATCATTAATGATTGGGGTATTTATAGGGGTGGGAAAGTGTGCCCTCTAGGGTTTGATGACCTAGAATGGTGGGCACTGATTGGCGTCGCAATCAGGCAAGGACACGTGTCCTTAGGGGGCACCATTTTGGTGCTTTTCTCGGGATTTGGGCCTCCTGATGTAATGGAGGCCTTCTCTCTATTAAAGTGATCTTATGCTGCCACGTGTCGTCTTCCCAATAGGACCATGTCGCTCTTTTATTGGGCCACGTGTCACTATGGGATTGGACCACGTGATGGGGTATTTTAACCCTAAACAAAGAAGTATCAATATTTTTACTTTCAACCCTAAACAATTGCAATAATAACCTTAAAGAAAATCATAAAAGTTTGATTTTTTTTTTTAATATAGTACAAGATTTTTTAAAAAAAAAAAAAAAAAAAAAGTACCACAAAGTTGTAAATTAATAACACATTCTTCATATACAAGTAACTGGCTATGCTCGAGCAATGCCCTAGATCACTACAAATTTGTAAATTAATAACACATTCTTCATATACAAATAATTTCCTTTGCCCGAGCGTTGCCCCAGATCACCACAAATTTGTAAATTTAATCATAACTAAATTTAGAAAATTACTGCTCAACAATATTAAAAAGTGAATAAAAAAATAATAATAAATTAATATTAATAGGTGTTAGTTTTTATTCATTTTACTTTAGATATTGTAATATTAACTTGTGTTAATATTACTTAGTATAATTGCTTAACTGTATCGAATGCATTAAATTAGCGTCCAAGGAATCAACAATCATTAGTGTGTGATTAATATCTTACAAATTAAATTGTAGATATTGTCCAAGTACTTAGGAGCGAGTTACATTTTATTGGAAAATTAAATACGAAGGTTACTGATTGGGGGATAATAGGTCGTTGGTCTACTATCCTAGATCAAATTTACAATTTATATTCCTAACCTAACTCTATCAAGTTCACACTAGATAGTGGCAAAATAGGGTCGAACCACAACAACTAAGTGTATTAATTTGAGCTAATTAAACTAGTAGGAAGGTTGTGAGAAAGAGAGAGAAACAACTAAAACACTACTTAAAGCAATTAACAAGGTACTAGGGAAAGGGGAATCCAATTATGTTAATAAATTCAATAACAAGTTGCAATAGATGATCATTATCTCAATTAGGAACGAATAACACACTCAACTCACTCTCGCGCAATGAAGCATGCTAATTATCCTACTAAGCTAACTCACTCCCGTGCAAATAGCCTAGCAAAGGTATGGAAGAATCTAGACTCTCAATCAACTCACTTCCGCACAATTGATTGCAAGAACAATGAAGAATCTAGAATCAATTAGCTAAAAAGATTCTAGTCAATTTAAGCATCATCTAAACACAATAAACAAGAATCAATTTCATACTAATCACAACCAATCACTCAATCCATCAACCTAACCTTCATCCATTTCCCTAGAACAAAAACTAAGCAAACATAATAAGATGAACATGGAAAACAAGATAAAACTAGAATTAAAGAAAGAATCAAATAACCAAACTAATTAACTACTCTAATCAACAATGAATTAAACCAAAACAAGAATTAAACAAAGCAATAAATGTGAGAGAAAGTTAGAAAAGCTCATTGAATAGATGAGAAGAGAATCCACAAAGTTACTTCTTCAACCTCCCAAATCTCCATTGAAATCCAAGCTTTCTCTCTCTAAAACTACTCCTAAACTAGAGAGAGAAAATTCTAATCTAACCCTAATCCTAATTATAGGAGAGAGGAAATGTAAAACTCTCCATTAAGAAATCTAGGAAGTCTTCTATTTATATTAGAAGAAAATAAAGAAGGAAATCCAGAATTAAAGCTCGAAAAAGATCTAGAATGTCGCGCTCGCGGGTCTAGTCGCCGCGCCCGCGGGCCTATGAGCCGCGCCCGCGGCAAGGCATCTCCAGAAAGTTGTAAATCCGGGAAAACAGAGCGCCGCGCCCGCGGCACCACTGTCCGCGCACGCGGATGTTATGGCCGCGCTCGCGGAGGCTGCGTAGCCTGGCAGTATACTTGCAGATTCAAACGGCCATAACTTCTGTTCTAGGAAGCGTCTTGGGGTGTGTGAACTACCGTTGGAAATCACTTCAAGTCTAGTTTCCAAGTCAATTTGAATCGCTTCAATACAATGTGTAGATCAAAAGTTATGGCTGAAAGAGTGAACAAGACTCGGTTTAAGGCCTTCTACGAGCTTCAAGCTTTCTTGTCTCAAGCTTCTTAGCTTCTTCCTTAGCTTCAAGCTTCTTCTATTGAACTTTCTTTCCTTTTCTCGGGTCATAAGCATCAAAGAAAGCGTCAAGCACCTACACAAATAGACCAAGAGAGAAAAAAGTGAAAGAACACATAGAAAAACATGCAAATCAAGCTAGAAACCGAGCAAAAAGCATATTATTCACAACTAAGGCCTAAAACCATAAACTAAGACAAATATAACTAAAACAAGAGCAAAAGGAATAGAAATAACAAAGAAACACTAAAATAAACCTAAAACTAAGGGAGAAAAACGCCCTAATATGTGTCATAAATGACACTTATAAGTTACACATATGAAGTATTTTAGGGTGACGATTGATGATACATAAGGTGACACATAACGTTCATGTGGCGCCAAATCATATTGAAGGATTGGTGACACATGACGGTAGCGTATTTGTCCATAGATATAACTAATTTTCAATATTAGTTGGAGTTTTTGATATTATAAAACTTAAATGATTTAGTTATGGAGAACATGAAATTAATTTTTCTATTGGAATCAGGATAATATTACTCCATACTTATAACCATTGTTGTTTTGGGTAAAAAAACCCAGGCCACGTGGCCCAATTAGAGGGTGACACATGTCACCTTAGGAGAGGTTCAAAATGAACCAATCCTTAACTGACACGTGGCACTCCCAATTAGTGGGAAAAAAACGGCCTTCAGGGTCTGATTCCCGAGAAAAGCCGCAAAGCGGCGCAGCCCCCCAAATCTAGGTCAGAATGACCCACATGGGGGCACATTTACCAAAGACTCTATAAATAGGGAGATTTACCCCACTTTGGGGACACGTTCAATTATTGCAACACAATTAATTCTCTCACATCAGAGAAAACAACTGATCTTGGAATCCGAGAAGATCTCACTTTACTTTCCACCCCTTTTCACTTTCTCCGTACACGTTCTAACTTGATCGTCAGAGGCGGAACTCTACCCAACCGGAGTCTCCATTGTTTTGCAGGTACAGGCGCTCGGAATCCAGTCTTGGTGACGTAACTCTCCTAAGGGACACAGAAAACCCCTAAACATTTGGCGCCGTCTGTGGGGAGAGTACCTCTAAGATGGTTTCTCAAGAGACTATACCGCCTCCAGAGAATAAGCAACCTACGACTAGGGTCTATTCAGACCATGATACGGAACCAGAGGTCGAAACATATACGGCCGCAGATGGATCCCTCATTACAAGGCGCATCCACTCCAAAGACAATAAGGAATGGGGCGATGATCATGCAGGTCCGACTAAGACATCCGGCCAGGCAGCAGGACAGTCTACGCACATCACCCAAGATGAGTTCATGATATTCATGACAAGTTTCAAGGGAGAGATCAAGGACCTGATCTCGAACAAGACGGCTGGTCCCAACAAGGGTCAGTCGGCTAAGAAGCCTTCTCATTCTGAGAAGAACAAGTCCGTCAGGGACCGAGAGCCCACTCCGCATCCTAAAACAAAGGAGAGGACTCAACCTTCATTGATCTGTCTAAGTTCCGCTTCCCCGAGAAAGAGAAGAGGAAGGAAATTCGGCATGTTCAGCCGGATGGCACTAAGAAGACATTTTTTGATGCTCGCCTTTCCATCGAGCAAAAGAAAAATCAGCAATTGTCTGAGTCCGCTTCAACGTCGAGTTTCCCAGACAGTTTCAAGAATACCTCGATGAGGTATTCTCAATCTGTAAAAGAGAGCTTGTTAGGCGGCCCGTCCGTCTATACAAGTCCTCAGATGATTGGCTCGGCCCCGTATGTGCCCCAGCAGCCATACAGGCCATATGCCCAACCTTACATGCAACCTGCCCTCTTCGGGGGTCAGGCGGCATATAACGTCTAGCCACTGGACTGGAAGCTCCGGCTGTTAAAACTTGGGGAACAACCTTCTGCGTTCTCCAAGGAGATAACCGAGGCGGCACAACCGGCCAAGGTTAAGAATGTCATGGTGGGTACTTATGATGGTACCACCAACCTAGAAGACCACTTGTTGGAATACACCCACCTTATGTACTTGCAGGGGTTTGATGACGCCGCATGGTGCAGGTGCTTCCTAGCTACACTAAAGGGCATTGCCCAGCAGTGGTTCGGAAATTTGCCAGATGGGTGTATGAACAATTTTAGAACGCTTGCATTCTTGTTCGCCTCAAACTTCTCCATGAACATACTCAACAGGGAGACAGGGAGGGGCTCCACTCATATGTCAGGCGGTTCAATCTGGTGAGAATCCGAATCCAAGGACTATCTGACGATGTTTCTTACACAGACTTCTTCAAGGGTCTAAAAGACGGGTCGGCCTTCAAGTTCGACCTTGTCCGGAAGAGGATCTCCACTCTTCAAGAAGCGTGGAGGCGGAAGCCTATATACAGGCGACAGAGCTCTGCTCCACCAGCACACATTCGGACTCCAAAAATTCCGACAAACAAAAAGGGAGTCGACAAGAATAGCCGACTCATAAGGCTGAAGAAAGCAAGAAGAGAAAAGAAATTTGGGTGGTTGACGATTCTGATCAGCCGTCCTAGATGAAAAAGAAAGAGTTTAAACCATTCGTCCCAAAGTACGAGTTTAACAAAGACTGCTACTTCATCCTCATGGAAATAAAAGACTGGGTGACTATTGAGAAGCCCGCAACAATGAAAGGTTTGGCCAAAAATCAGAACAAAGACAAGTACTGCCACTTCCATGAGGATATTGGCCATGACACTAACGACTGCTATAGCCTCAAACGGATGTTGGATAAATTGGCTGATAAGGTGGTGTTGAAATATGACCTCCTCAAGTCTAAGGTGACCTTGAAGACGGACCCCAGACAGCCGTAAAAAAAGCCAGCAAAACTTACTTGTAGTTCGGACACTCACAAGGAGCCGATCTACACCATACCAGGCGGGTTTGCTGGAGAGGGGCCGACCATCAGGGGCACCAAGGACTATGTCGATAAGACGGCTGGATGTCAGCTCCGTTGATGAGGGTCAGGCGTCTACCGACATATTCCCTGAGGTCGTCATCAGTGAAAAGGACCGGGGCAAAGTCATTGTCATTGAATGCAAGGTGGCCAATCAGAAGGTTAGCCGGATCCTCATTGATACTAGTAGCTCGTCTGACATCATCAGCTGTGTCTGTCCAAGCTGAAGTACAAGCGCAGCAGCATGCACAAGGTTACTCACCCCTAGGTTAGTTTTGGGGGTGGAGTTGTGTACCCAGTCGCCCGAATTGACCTACCCATCCAGCTGGAGGAGAAAGGAGAGGGGCGCCACATGGTCGTCCGGTTCTTGGTCGTAGAAGAGCTGACCGCCTATAATATGATTTTGGGTCGTCCGACTCTGAATGAATCTAAGGCCGTCATCATCCCATCTCTTATGCTACTAAAATTTGAGAAAGATGACGGTTCTGTTGGCTCTCTGAACGGGGACCAAAAGACGGCCCAAGAGTGCTACCTCTCAAACGTCAAGCCTACGGTGGCTGAGTCGTTCAAGGTGAGGAGCCAATAGACCTTGACGATGTCAAAAAGCAAGAGCCTGCCCCACTAGCTGCCGGAAAGAAAAGAAAGGCAGACTAGCTGGTGGCTGTCAGAAAAGAGAAGAAATAGCAATCATTGACCGAGAAGGTCAGATGACCTCCGTCCCCAACCGGCTAGAGAACATATGACCTTTGTTTTGGATGACACATGACCAGAGCGTACTGTAAAGGTTGGGACGGTTGCTTTTGCAAAACTGGGTGCAGACTTGCACCATCTGCTGACAGAGTTCAAGGACATTTTTGCCTTTGAAGTGGAAGAGATTCCAGGCATCAGCCCGGATCTCGCTGTCCAGAAACTTGCCGTGGATCCAAAAAAGAAGCCTGTTAGGCAAAAGAAAAGAAATCACGGCGAGGAGAGATCCTAGGCGGCAACCACTAAGGTCAAGAAGCTGTTAGAAGCCGGGTTCAATCGACAAAGTCACTTCTCGGATTGGGTTGCGAATGTTGTGCTTGTGAAGAAGTCAAATGGTATCTGGCGCATGTGTGTTGATTAAACTGATCTGAACAAGGCATGTCCGAAGGACAGTTACCCGCTTCCAAAGATTGACAGTTTGGTCGATTCAACAGCCGGACATGCTTTGATGAGTTTTATGGATCCCTATTCCGGCTTTCATTAGATACCCCTGTGGAAAAAAGATCAAGAGAAGACGACATTCGTCACTGATCAGGGGTTATTCTGCTATACTGTGATGTCGTTTGGCTTGAAGAATGCGCCTGCTATTTTCCAACGTATCATTAATTCAGTTTTCATTAGTCAGATTAGAAGGAATGTAGAGGCGTACATTGATGACATGATAGTCAAATCCAAGCTACAGACGGATCACCTTACTGACCTCCGAGAAAACTTCACCACACTTAGGCGGCACAAGGTCATGCTTAATCCCAAGATTTGTGTCTTTGGTGTTGAGTCTGGGAAGTTTCTCGGATTTTTGATTGATCAAAGGGGGATAGAGGCCAACCCTGAGAAGATACTGGCAATTACTGATATGAAATCACCCCGCACTGTCAAAGAAGTTCATAAGTTAACCGATTGTCTGGCGGCATTGGGGAGATTCCTAAGCCGGTCAGGCGACAAGTGCCTCTATTTCTTCCAAGCAATCAGGAAGAAGACTATGTTTGCATGGGGGGATGATGCTGAGGCGGCCTTCCAAAAATTGAAAGAGCATTTGCATTCCTTCTCAAGGCTTGTCAGCCCTTTGCCCAAAGAGACGCTTTACATGTACTTAGCCGTATCAGATCATTCTCTCAGTGCTGTTATCCTTGCTGAGAGAGACGGCAATCAGCTCCCGGTCTATGATTGAAAAATTCGGTCTTGCCTTATTCATGGCAGTTAAGAAGTTGAAACCTTACTTCTTTGCACATCCGGTGATAGTCTATACAGACCAACCCCTCAAGCCGCCAATGACAACCTTAGAGTCATCCGGTCGAATGCTCAAATAGGCTATTAAAATGCAAAGTCTTGAAATCACTTTTGAACTGAGGAAGGCAGTGAAGGGTCAGGCGTTTGCCGACTTCATTGTTGAAATGACAAGGCCGGTTGAACCGGAAAATGTTGATCAGGTTCAGAGTATGTAGACGGGAGCTCTACTATGAACGGCTATGGTGCAAGGATAATATGTGAATATCCTAAGGGGGAAAAATATGAATATGCACTACGGTTCAAGTTTCAAGCCTCAAATAATGAGGTTGAGTATGAAGCCCTGCTAGCCGGTATACACATGTGCAAGGCAACAGGGGCAAGAAAATTGACGCCTGCTCTTATTCTCAATTGGTTGTTAGCCAATACCATGGTGACTATGAGGACACCCATCCAGTTATGATCAAGTACTTGCAGGCGATCAGGATAGAAGCTGGGACACTCGACGAATTCCATTTAAGTCAATACCCACGTCAAAAAAAAAATCAGGTGGATGCTCTTTCTAAGCTTGCATCATCCTCCTCCTATGATAAACCTAGGTCAGTCTTTTGGGAGGTGATGGAAAAACGAAGTATTGAGGAAGATTCCATTGGAGTTCTTGACCGGAATTCGACATGGATGGACGACATCTAGGCATATCTGCTAGACGGCACACTGCTAGACACATATCTAGAAATGGCTACAATAAAAAAGCGTGAGGCCAACTTTGAGATCTGTAAAGGAAAACTTTTTAAGAAGGGCTTTCTTCAGCCTCTTTTGAAATGCATCACCCCAGAGAAGGGGCAGGAAATTCTGGAAGATTTACATTCTGGCTTTTGTGCCTCACACATAAACGGCAGAGCTCGACCAGAAAGGGTCAGGCGGCAAGGCTACTTTTGTCCCACTCTTGAGGCAGACGCCATGGAAATGTTGAAGAAGTGTGTTAAGTGTCAAAGATTCGGAAAACTCATACACCGTCCGGCCACAGATCTAACGGCCATTCATAGCCCAGTACCATTCGCCAAATGGGGCATGGATATTCTGGGTCCGTATACACCTGCGCCATGCGGACGGAGGTATATTCTAGTTGCCGTGGACTATTTGACCAAGTGGTAGAAGCAGAGACGGTCAATGGCATCAAGAAAAAGGATGTCATCTCCTTCATCTGGAAGAACATCATCACACGGTTTGGGGTACCTATGTCCATGGCCCTCAGTTTGAGACACCTACCCTCAAAAATTGGCTGGTAGACCAAGGGATCTCCCATTATTTTGCATCAGTCGGCCGTCCCCAAGCAAACGGTCAGGTTGAAGCCTTCAACAAGCTTATCTCAGACAGCATAAATAAGAAATTTGACAAGGCTGGTGGTCTATGGGCAGAAGAGTTAACTCAAGTCCTATGGCCCATCAGAGCAATAGCAAAAGGGGCAACCGGCAAAACCCCATTTCTTATGGTATACGGTGCTGAATTCGTCTTATCCATTGAGCCAAACTGGGAGACTATGCGGCTTGCATTAGACTCACTTCCAGAATGCCGGGGTAACACCACCTTGCGTCATGAGATATACCGTCTGAGAATGATCAGAGCCTACAAAAAAAAAGTGCACAAACGACCCTTGAAAGTGGAGGACTTTGTGTTACGGAAAATGAAGGCAACCGGTAGGGCCAATGAGCAAGGCAACCTGACACCCAATTGGGAAGGCCCCTACCATATCTATGAAGAAGTAAGAGACGGCACCTACCGCCTGGAAACTCAAAACGGCAGGAAGCTAGCCAGAACTTGGAATGTAGGCAATCTAAAGATGTACTACTTCTAAGACTTGTAAATTTTTATAAATGAAAAGGCTATCAATGAAAAATTGCTTTTTTTTTCAATTCTGATTATATGCTTTATTAGATATGTCTCCCAATGGGAACACCGCCTGTGCAATGTGCAGACGGCCAAATCTAAACCAACCGTCTGCTCCAACATGAGTATGACATCCGGCGACATCCATACGGGTGACTTCGTCGTAGAGAGCATCTCCCATTTAGGTGGAACATTGCTCTATAAACTCAAACACAAACGGCAAAGACTGACTAACTCAATTAGGGCTAGTTAACAGCCGTTTGACCTGAATAATCTAAAATGGAACCTAGACGGCGTATGAAAATCGCATGTCCTATTTGACACCAACCGGTATCCGCCGTTATTCCAACTTAGATTAAAAACCTATAATTTTGTTACCCAAGTAATCCCCCTAATAGGGCAAAAAGACGCTTAAGTATATTCGTGGACAATCAAGTCCAATCTCACAAATGACCTAAACGGTGAACGTTTGGGTGTTCAAGATAGTACCGCCTGAATCTTGGACGGCTGTGTGCTTTGCTTGGGGCAATCATGGTAGTGATTGATTGACCAAGGAACCTCTCACACTCCTTAAATTATCAAAAGTTCCGTAGTCAATCAATCTGTTTTGAAACCAACCACACAGCCGCGCAGGGGCAAAAGGCCAGCCGGTTTGTTAGTTGCCGTATGCAATTAACTAGTTGGGAAAGATTGTATATATATAGCAAAATCAAAAATTGCAAGAATCAAAAAATTTAACAAAACCGACTCAGTCGGTCATTTCATAAATACAGCCCGACCAAAAGGCTAGGAGAGTGATTGTGTTGAACCAGATCTACGCCCAGGAAACGGAAAGTTAAAAATATAACAGATACTCAGCACGCAGGCCAAAAATGCAGATGGCCAAAGGCGAATAGAAATAACAAAAGCTAATTTTGCTGAGGCGGCGCCACCGGCGCATCCTTCCCAAGCGGAGGTAGAGCAGAGTTCACCTGTGCATCATTTTCCCGTTGCTCTTGCTACTCTCTCTCCTTTGCAGCTTGAGCTGGCTCTTCACTGTCTGAGGCCTCCTTGTTTTCCCACTCCACAAACGGTTCCAGCTCCGGTTTCCCCTCAGCCCTTGTAGAAAGAACAAGATCAGCGTAGTGTAGGCCAAGGCCCCCAGACGCCATAATCAGCATCCTGATGCACAAGGTCGCATGCCATCCTCATCTAGTCCTCACAGTCTTGTTCATTCTCCTGTATGAGGCGGCTTTGCTCAACCTCCAGAGTTGCTCTTAATTTGCCGAGGGAAGCAGCAATCTCACCCTTCAGACGGTTGACGTCTTCTCGAGAGTGGTGTTCTCCTTGTCGGCGCTATCTAGAGTTTGAGGTTCGCCTGGGCATTATTAAGCGCCGCCTCAAGCTTGGTGGCCTTCAAGTTAGCCTCAACAAGAGCAGTCGTTAGCCGCCTGATGGATTCCGCCTGCGTCATTAGCTCAGCTTTAGTCTCAAGATCATTTATGGTATTCTGATACTGAGCAACGTCAGCAGACTCATTCGCCCGTTTATTAGCCCGCCTTACCTCTTCTTGCTTCCGAGCATACGGCTTCTTCAGCCCATCAACTCTCAACATCGCCTGTATACATACGAACGGTATATTAGAAAAACAACCGGCATTATACCAAAAAGAGTGTGAATAAATTTATTATACCTCATACAGCAGGGAGAGGATGCAGTCGACTTTGAACGCCTGAATCCTAGGGATGGCCTCCTTGTCCTCCTTCGGTATAGACCTCAGCATGGTCTTGGAGAGTTGTTGCACATCCAGCCACCGGGGGGATTGATCTGCAACAGAAGGCAGATTTGGTCAGAAAGCTACATAGGCGCCACCAACAGACTGCCGGCTGCCTGAGGAACCTTTTGACTGTAGCTGAGAACGTGACTTGACTCGCATGGGCCAACCAAGCTCAAAGGGGGAGTCGAAGGGGTCATCTGTACCTTGGGGATGAGGCTAAAGGCTTAGATCGCCTACAGCCGCTGCAGAACCGCTTGTAGCTTTGGGTGGCTCGCCACCCTTCGACACCTTAAGGGCACCCCGCTTGTTAGAGAGGTCTATCCCCAGACTAGTGTTTCTGATACTTTTCCCTCCGATGGTCAGACGGCCCTTCCCAAGCGAAAACTCAGGAGCCGTCTGAGCAGAATACACCCTCCTAGACTTGGCCGAGCTTGTGACCTCGTCATCCGGCTTCCGTTTGATCAGCTTGGTAAAGGATCATGGAGCCCCTTTATCTCCATCCTGAAAAACAAATCAAACATTCAGCATATAATCGGGTATAACCGTCTGTATAAATAAACTTGAAATTGAAGAGAAGTTAGGGTAGGTGGTTTATACCTGGCCCTTAGCCGCCAGTTGGGCTTTCTTCTTCTCCACATTATCCTTGCGGATTTGAGCTACAGAGCGGGCAGGCGTCTTATCTTGAGAAAGCATGCTTCTGCCGGTTTTTGCAAAAAGAGTCGTCTGTCAGATCACCAAGAAAATGAGTTCACAAGTTAGAAACAATAAAGACGGCATAAAGATTGTCGGATGCATGCTCTATGTACGTCTATCGAGCATGGTGCTCAAACTGCAGGCGGACAGGAATGCCTCGTCTCTCAACCACTCATGTTTAGGTACCCAGTTCTTGGGTACACTTATTAACTTGCCGGTTGAGAAGGGGGTGGTTGTAAGCTCAAAGAACCCCAGCTCTATTATTTTTTCATAATCCTCATCCGGAACCTTTGGGAGAGCACACTTCTGACCCAATAGATCCGGCTTTTTATTGTAACAACGATACTTAAAGTTATCTCGCCGTTTGGGGGAAGAAACAAGGAAGAAACCAGGTCATCAAATAATTAGGGTAGGTGATCAAAGTGTACCACGCCTGCCAGCCGCCTGGGCTACGGCTACGATAGTGCATATGGGAGAAAACCTCCCAGCCAGGACGGAGGCCCTGCATCTCACAGGCGGCAACGTAACCCAAAATGTTAACCCAAGAATTAGGGGTTAACTGCCACACACCTAAGCCATATCCTCGTAGGATAGCCTTTATTGCATCGTGGAGGGAGAAGCGGACACTAGCTAGGAAGGCCGCCTCATAGTAGCCGAAGTAAATGTTTGCATTCGGATGGTCATCCTTCTAGGCAATGGTACCCATTGCAGGCGGCACCCAGATGTCATAGCCCTCGCCAAGAGGAAGTTTTAATTTGAAGTCCGCCAAGCCTTTTTCCGTGTTCGCCCTGTCTCTAGCAAACACATGAATTCGGAACAGGTCCCCCTCGTTGTTCCACTTTTTTCTCTCTTCTGCCTCACTATCCTCAACCGGCGATAGTGAGCCATTACTGCTCTCTCTAGAGCTAGACCTAAAGGCGGTCTCTCCCCCATCTCTCTCAGAGACAGCATCATCTTCCTCAGAACCAGGTACAGAGACGGATTCTTCACCGTCTACCTCTTCTAATTCAAGGATCCCATCACTAGAAGTGGTGGGTGCATTCGGAGGAGATCCTCCCTCCTCTTCAGCCGATGCCACCACCTCAGCCGTCTCCTCCTAAGGCGGCACACCTTCTAAGCCTTTTTCCCTATATTTCGGATCAGGTGCCGTCCACATCGTCCGAGCCATAGTGTCTTGCATAGACACGGAGACGGTTAGATTTGGATATGAACAAGGGTGATCCAAACACCCAGAGACGGTACCCCCAGTCCTAGACTCCGCCGTACCAGGAGACCCGCTGACTACTAACCTAGGTTTTGCCGTGTGTGCTAATGGTGAATCCATTTATTGAATGATATGTACACAAACGGAAAAAAGTATGAAAGAGCTGAGAAGGGGAAAGATGGTACCTGAAAGATTTGTTTCTGAAAGGGGTGTCAAGCGCTGACCGACTGTATTAGGCGGGCAGAAATCAAGCAGCTGTTTGTGAGATTCAAAGATGGTTGACCGGCTGTAACAGGCGGGCAAGAAAGGAGGCAATTGTCTGGAAAGTACACAAGCGGTTGTCATATTCTCTTTGTCTAGAACGGTTGACTTTCGCTCTCTAGACATTTTGAAAATGTCAAAAATAGGGGAGGGGTTAAACTTTATTTATAGAGGGGTAAATTCAGGGGCATCTTTGTAATTTCCCCAGAAGGTGAACAATTAAAAACTGTTCCCCAATGCCTAAGTGACAAGTGTCGCAGGCTCCACGTGGCGGCACTTGTGAGGGGCAAATGTTTTGGGTAAAAATACCCAGGCCACATGGCCCAATCAGAGGGTGACACGTGTCACCTTAGGGGAGGTTCAAAATTAACCAATCCTTAGCTGACACATGGCACTCCTAATGAGTGGGGATAAAGATGGTCTTCAAGGTCCAATCTCCGAAAAAAGCCACAAAACGGCGCAGCCCTGCAAATCTAGGTCAGAATGACCCAGATGGGGGCACATTTACCAATGACCCTATAAATGGGGAGGTGTACCCCGCTTTGGGGACACATTCAATTATTACAACACAATCAATTCTCTTACATCAGAGAAAATACCTGATCTCGGAATCCGAGAAGATCTCACTTTACTTTCCGTACCTTTTCACTTTCTCCGTACACGTTCCAACTTGATCGTCGGAGGCAAAACTCCACCCAACCGGAGTCTCCGTTGTTTTGTAGGTACAGACGCTCGGAATCCAGTCTTGGTGACGTAACTTTCCCGAGGGACACAGAGAACCCTAAACAGTTGTAATTGACAAAGGAAGGTGAAAGTGTTAAATTGGAAACTTAATATTTTTTTTAATAAAAACACGAAGATTGTGATATTTGTAAATGATAGAGGAAGATGGAAAGTTTTACGAGTACTATTTTTTATGTGAATTGTAAAGTGATAGAGTAATTATGGAGTAGAATTTTGGAGAGTTAATTTGCATGGTGGAAACTGATAGTTTGATGGAATTGACGCATGAAAACAAGGTGTTTTTTTAAAAAAAATTTGTTTTTACATAACTGGTGTTTTGGGGTTTTTTGATGTGTCCTGCGGGAGAGTTACAATTCCAAGAATGCCCTTCAACGCCTGTACTTGCAAAACCACGAAGACTCCGGTTGGTTGGAGCTCCGCCTCCGACGATCGAGTCAGTTACGTACAGGAGGAAGATAGTGCGTAAAATGGTGAAATTACTTCTCGCGTAATGGGAGAATTCCTCAATTAAGATTGCTCGGTTTTTGTGTAAGTGTATTCAATTCTCTTGAATGTATTTATGAATCTTCAATTGAATACCCCATTAATGAGGATTTTCCCACTATTTATTGTGGGGAGACTTGGTTCCCCATTTAGGGTTTCTAGGACACGTGTCAGCAAGGGATTGGAGCCCTACTGACCAATGGCTGGGTGCCACGTGTCGCTCGGCCATAGGGCCACGTGGCTGGGGTATTTTTACCCCAAACATTTGCCCCTCTCAGGTGCTGACGTGGCAAGGTGCCACGTGGCACCTGAGAAGAGAGCTGACGTATGCAACACAGACATTTTTTTTTAACGAAACCTCTACAAATTCTAACTGAAAGAGGAGGGAAAAGAAGAAGGGGAAGGGTCGCGTCCCTTTTCCTTCTGAGGCAACCCCTATAAGTAGGGGAAGAAGCATACGAGAGCTTATTTACAAACATCGTGAATTTTCTTAAATTTTGAGAGCATCCGGCATTTGAGAGCATCCGGTACTTGAAATTCAGAGCACACGGAGATTTGATAATTTTAGAGCAGCTGGTTTTCAGACCGCCTGTAAGGTAGCAAGCAAGCAAAAGTTTTTCGTGAGGGTACCCCAGAGAACCCAGCCGGTCTTCAAATCGTCTGTGTTTTCGCAAACATCCCCAAGAAATTTCTTGAGTTTTCAACTCTCTTCTACTCTAGGTACCGTCTCTATTCCTTCTTGCTTTTCCATGTATTTCCGTTTACGTCTTTTGCTTGCATTTTTGTTTATAAGCCCCATAGGTATATGGACCCTTTATACCCATACCCGGAACATAGTTGTGAACTCAGCCGGTCAATTAGTACGGCTGAGTCTAGAATTGGATCTGCCGCCTCTGGTCTTTGGAATTTTCCCTTTTCAACGCCTGTATCGACCAACTCCGTGTCTGTGCAGGACACAATGGCCAGAATTAAGGGAACAGCTATGGACCCCAATTACAGAGGCGGAAACTCAAATGAGTTATCGCCTGAGAGACAAGGCCCAGGTGAGGCGGCTCGAGAACCATCCGGCGGCACCCCCGCCACGCCAAGCGATAGTATTCTAGGCTCCTACAACGAGGAGACCTCTCCGGCTCAGGAGGCTGAACAGCCAAGAACTGCCAACGAGGGTCCTAACTCCCCATCTGACTCCAATGACGGCCGCGTAGAAAGCAGTAGCTCCAGCTACTTGACAATGTCAGAAGATAGCGAGGAGGCGGAGAGGCCTTCGTGGCAAAGCTGAAACGACCCTCTCATGATCGCCGTCTCTCTGAAGGACCGTGCCCTCATGCGGTCTTCTCTACAAGACTTTATTACCAAGGGACCGCTTGGTGGAGGGTACAAGCTGTCCGTGCCGGGCGAGTTCGGGACGGTTGTATGGGAGGATGACCAACCCAACGCTAACAGTTGGTTTGGATGCTATGAGGCGGCTTTCCTAGCTGGTGTCCGCTTCCCCCTTCACAACATGATTAAGGCCATACTTAGGAGGTATGACCTAGGCGTTTGGCAACTCACCCCGAATTCTTGGGTGAACATTTTAGGGTACATCGACGCCTGCGAGATGCAGGATCTCAACCCCGGCTGGGAGGCGTTTGCCCATATGCACTATTTGAGCCAGAGCCCAGGCGGCTGGAGAGCCTGGTACACCTTGACAACTCACCCCCAATATATGATGACCTTGGACAAGCCGTCTAAATGGTCGGACTAGAAGAACCGGTTCTACCTGGTCAAGGCTCCGTCTGAGGAGGAGAACAAGGAGTACCGGACCTACAACCGAAAACCAGAGCTTTTAGGGCAGAAGTGTCGGCTGCCCTTAGTTCCTGATAATGATAGGGAGGCCATTCTGGACTCTGGATTTTTTTTAGCTGACCTCTTCCTCTCTCTCAACCGGAGAGATAATAAGGGTACCCAAGAACTGGGTGCCCACACACGAATTTTTTAGAGACGAGTGCTTCTTGTCCGCCTGTGGGCTTAGCAGCATGTTTGAAAGTCGTAGGTTACGTAACCTAGCCGGTTAATTTTATACCGGCTGGCCTTTTTCATTTGATTATAATGCAAAATTATCATGATTCTGACCGGATGTATTTTCATTTTGCAGAAGAAGCTAAAAACATGCTGCCCACCGCTAAGACACCCGCGAAAAAGGCTTCAGATATCCGCAAGGAGAATCTGGAGAAGAAGCTTACCGCTTAGGCGGCTAAAAAGGTTAGCCCGCCTGACCTTCTGTATGTGCTGGCTTTGATGCTGTTTTAGCTATGTATTCACCTGACCGTTTGTGGTCTTATTTCAGGATGGGGGTGTTATTCCCCGCTCTCTGCAAAAACAGATCCGGCAACGGCCGTCTGTTGAAGAACCTGCACTTAAGGTGCAGAGAACCACTTCTACCGCCCGGGCCACAACCGGCGGTAAATCAATAAAGACCCCAGGCGGGTCTAACACTGAAACGGCCTCGAAAGAGGTCACTCCAATAAGGACCGCAACCGGTCCATCTACTGCCAGAGGCCAAAAGGCTTCCCAAAAAGGTACAAACCCCTTCAACCTCACGCTGCTTGACCTACCCATGCGGGTTAAGTCATATTCCGCATCTCAGCCGGGAGATTCTCCGATCAGCCGGCTGTCCGTAGGCGGAGCATACGCAGCATTCTCACCGTCTATTTCTGGTGCAGATAACTCTCCACGCTGGCCGGACGCTGCTCAATACGCCCGGGCCATGCTGAAAGCCGTCCCCCGGGATGAGAAGGAGGCGATTCCTGGAATCAACACCTTCAATGCCAACCGCGTGATGGTCGACCTGGCCGATGTAAGCCAATGAGTACCCACCCGGCATTTAATTTGTAGTATACCCATCCGGTTTTTTACTAATACCGGTTGTGTTGTTGTTGCAGGCACTGCTCCGTGTGGAGGGGCTCAAGAAGGCCTACATCCGCAAGCAGGAAGAGGTAAGAAGAGCCAAACGTTCTGCGGATGACGCACATAGCGTTGCTCACTATTCCATGATTGTGCATGACTTGGAAACTAAATCTATAATCATGCAACAGGCAGATCAGGTCAAGTCCCTCCAACAGGCCCTCAAAGAGTCCAAGCTCAAAATGGACAACCTTCAGGCAGCCCTGGACAATGCTGAAGACGAGCTCAAGAAGCATGAGGAGCCCCTTAAGCGGCTTGATCAGGCGGAGAGGAGCTGCAAACGGCTGCAACTAGAGAATGACCGCCTGGTCAAGGAGGCTGCTGAAGCTGATCAGAGCCGGCTCATTGAGGAGAATGAGCAGGACTGCAAAAACCGAATGAAGAGGGCGTTCTCCATTATCCATCCGGGTACAGACTACAAATTCTAGGAGCTCGCCTACAAGTACGCAGACCTTGCCATTCTGGCTGAGGAGGAGGGCAAGCCGGGGCCTGAACCCTACAAGCAATGGGTTGAGGCGTAGTTCAAGCGGATGCAAGAGGAGGTGACTGGCCACGAAGAGGCAGTCGAGGATGAGGTTGCTCCCGGCTCCGTTCCCAACACCAACCCAACTCATCAGGAGGGGAGTCAGGCTCAGGGTGACCGGGTAACAGTGCAGCTAGAGTAGCAACGACCTCCCGGCCTACACCCCGTGCATTATTTTGTTATAGCGCCGGGAAGGGTCGGCTTACTCTGCTGTTATATTTTATTTTAAGTACTGATATTTTCACCGGCTGTGCCGGTTTATTCTGTAAGCAATTTAATATTTTCACCGGCTGTGACGGTTAATTCTGCTACATTTCTACCGGTTGATCCGGTTTTGAATGAATTTGCTTTTTTCTTTTTGCTGCTTTGAATTTCAAATTTTTCTTGCTTTGAATGAATGTGTTTCCGCATGCTTTTTGAATAAATGTGTTTCCGCATGCTTTTTGAATGAATGTGTTTCCGTATGACTGGTTGGGGTTAGGATAGGTAATTGCCCCTGGATAGGAGGCTGGCATAGATGAAATGGTGCCAGGCGGCTATCCACATGCTATAGTGCAAATGCTAACGATTTTAGCTAAGTGCTAAGTGCTAACCGTAAAAGCGAAAAGCAGCCGGTTTTTATAGATTTATCGGCTGGGCTTTTGGGAAAGATCTTTTCATAGGATTTAGGGTGTCAATTTGCCGGTTGGACTTTTGCAAGAACACCTCTTCATAGATGATGGCCTAAACCAAATGCTTGATGCCTGCCTTATCTTAGTCGATTAGGCGGCACTTTAAGTACCGGCTGTCAGTTTTGAGATCAGCCTTTTGTGGTACTTGGTCCCAAGAGTGGGCCGGCTGCATGTTTGGGAATGCTAGCCACGATTCTTTGGTGCCATGGATCGTTCAGGCGGGTAGGACCGCCTAATTTTTGATCACTAGAACAATTTTCCACCCAAATGGGAGATGTTCTCTTCGATGAATTCACCCGAATGGGTTTCACCGGCTGATTCGTTAGTTTTCAGGGCCGCTTGTGTTGGTCACAAGACATGGCGCATGGAAAACCGGTAAGTGAGGCCGCTTGTGTTAAGCACAAGACATGGCGCATGTAAGCATAATATGTAGTAAATCTTTCTTATTAATCATACAGAAATCTACAAAAACTATACAATTTCTAGAAGTAGTACTTTTTGAGATTATCTACATTCTAGGTTCTAGGCAGCTTTCTACCGTCTGGGGTTTCCAGGCGGTAAGTGCCATCTCGTACTTCTTCAAAGATCCGGTAGGGTCCCTCCCAATTTGGGGTTAATTTGCCTTGTTCATTGGCCCTACCGGTTGCTTCCATTTTACGAAGCACAAAATCTCCTACTTTCAGGGGTCGTTTGTGTACCCGCTTGTTGTAGGCTCTTGTCATTCACAGGTGGTAAATCTCATGACGCAAGGCTACGTTGCCCCTTCGCTCTAGGAGAGCATCCACTGCAAGCCGCACGGCTTCCCAGTTGGCCGCCTCATCGTATAGCATGATGCGAAGTGTTGGCTCATAATGTTCAATGGGAAGCACCGCCTCAGTGCCATATGTCATAAGAAATGGGGTTTCACCGGTTGCCCCTTTTTTCAGTGGTCCTGATGGCCCAAAGGACATGAGGTAATTCTTCTGCCCATAGTCCACCGGCTCTTTCCACCTTCTTCTTTATACCGTTTGAGATCATCTTATTGAAGGCCTCAACTTGCCCGTTTTCTTGAGGACGGCCAACGGATGCAAAACAATGGGAGATTCCCTGGTCCCCTAACCAGCTCTTGAGGACAGGCGTTTCAAATTGAGGTCCATTATCAAAGACCATAGACATTGGAACCCCAAACCGGGTGATGACATTTCTCCAAATGAAGGAGATCACGTCCTTTGTCTTTATGCCTTTGACCGCCTCCACTTCAACCCATTTAGTGAAGTAATCCACTGCCACCAAAATATAGCGGTGACCGCCTGATGCAGGAGCATACGGACCCAGAATGTCCATGCCCCACTTTGCGAATGGAACCGGGCTATGGATGGCTGTCAGGTCAGTTGCCGGTCGATGTATCAACCGGGCGAACTTTTAGCATTTGTCACACCGTTTTACCAAATCCATGGCGTCTGCCTCAAGAGTGGGCCAAAAGTAACTCTGCCGTCTGGTTCTTCTTACCAAGGACCTGCCGCCTATGTGAGAGGCACAAAAACCCGCGTGCAGATCCTCTAGAACCTCTCTTCCCTTTCAGGGGTTACACACTTTAGAAACGGCTGTAGATAACCCTTCCGGAGAAGTTCTCCATGATGCATAACGAAGCTCAGGGCACGCTGCTTGAGCGCCATTGCTTCAGAAGGGTCATCCGGTAAAGTACCGTCTGCCAAGTAATCCCTATGGGGTCATGATCAATGCTTCTTTTCTCAATGACTTCCCAAAAAACCAACCTAGGTGCATCATAGGAGGCGGATGATGCCAATTTGGAAAGGGCATCCGCCTGATTATTCTCGGACCGGGGTACCTGACTTAGATGAAATTCATCAATTGACACGGCCTCTTCCCTGACCGCCTGCAGATACTTGATCATAGCCGGATGGGTGGCCTCGAAGTCACCATTGTACTGGCTAACAATCAACTGAGAGTCTAAGCAGGCGTTGACTTTCCTTGCCCCCCTACCTTACACATGCGTATACCGGCTAGCAGGGCTTCATACTCTGCCTCATTATTTGAGGGTTGGAACTGGAACCGTAGTGCATATTCAAACTTATCCCCTTCTGGAGAATGACATATAACGCATGCACCACAGCCGTTCACTGTAGAGTTACCGTCATCAATAAATTACCAAACCTGATCAGGGTTTTCTTGTTGCACCGGTCTAGTCATCTCGACAATGAAGTCAGCAAACGCCTGACCTTTCACTGCCCGCCTGGGTTCAAAATTTATCTCGAGGTTCTGTATTTCAACAGCCCACTTGATCATTCTGCCGGATGACTCGATGGTGGTCATTGGGCGCTTGAGCGGCTAGTCTGTATATACAATCACCGGGTGAGCTAAAAAGTAAGGCTTCAACCGTTTGACTGCGACGAACAGGGCCAACCCAAATTTTTCGATCATGGGGTACCGGAGTTCAGCATTCTTAAGCACATGGCTGATGAAATAAACCGGGAGCTGATTACCGTCTCTCTCAGCGAGGAGAACGGCACTAAGGGCATGATCAGAGACGGCTAGATACATATAGAGGACCTCCCAGGGCAGGGGGCTCACTAGCCTTGGCAAGGAATGCAAGTGTTGCTTTAACTTCTAGAACGCCATTTCCGCCTCTTCACCCCACTCAAATCTGGACCTCTTCCGGATGGCCTGGAAGAAATAGAGGCACTTGTCACCCGACTGGCTGAGAAATCTTCCCAATGCCGCCAGGCAACTGGTCAATTTCTGGGCTTCTTTTACAGGGCGAGGAGACCGCATGTCAATGACCGCCTGTACTTTTTCCGGATTAGCCTCTATGCCCCTTTGGTCGATCAAGAATCCGAGAAACTTCCCAGACTCAACACCAAATACACACTTCTTTGGGTTAAGCATGACCCGGTGCCGCCTGAGTGTGGTGAATGTTTCTCAGAGGTCCAGTAGGTGATCCGTTTGTAGCTTGGATTTGACTATCATGTCATCAATGTACGCCTCTACATTCCTGCCAATCTGATTGATGAAGACGGTGTTTATCATGCGCTGGAATGTAGCCGGTGCATTCTTTAATCCAAACGGCATCACTTTATAACAAAATAACCCCTGATCAGTGACGAAGGCCGTCTTTTCTTGATATTTTTTCCATAGGGGTATTTGATGGAAACCTGAGTAGGCATCCATGAAACTCATCAGAGCATGACCGGCTGTAGAGTCGACCAGATTGTCGATCTTTGGAAGCGGGTAACTGTCCTTTGGGCATGCTCTGTTCAGATCTGTGTAGTCTACACACATCCTCCAGGTACCATTCGGCTTTTTCACGAGGACAACGTTTGCTACCCAATCCGGGTAGTAGCATTGCCGGATGAACCCAGCATCTAACAATTTTTTGACCTCAACCGCTGCCGCCTGAGATCTCTCTTCACCGTGATCCCTCTTTTTCTGCTTGACCGGCTTCTTTTTAGGATCCACGGCGAGCTTGTGGACAGCTAGATCCGGGCTGACGCCTGGCATCTCTTCCACTTCAAAGGCAAAGATGTCTTTGATTCTCTTAGAAGTTGGAGCAGATCTGCTCCCAACCGTTCAAAAGCAACCGTCCCAACCTTGACAGTTTTGTCAGGACGGCTGTTGTCTGAGACGACATCAATGCAGTCACCAGCCGGCTGAGGTCGTTGATCATCTGACCTTTCCCCGGCCAGTGATTGCTATTTTTCTTGCTTGACGGGATCCGTCTGTCCCGCCTTTCTTTTCTTACCGGCTGCCCTTGGAGCCAGGACTGCTGTATCGCAGTTATCAAGGTCTATGGGCTTTCCATCTCCGACTGCCCCCATAGTAGGTGTGACGTCAGAGAGATAGCACTCCCTGGCCGTCCTATGGTCCCCCTTAAGGGAACCGACTGCTACATCGTCCTTTTCAAATTTGACAAGCATGAGTGAAGGAACGATGACAGCCTTGGACCCATTGAGGGTCGGACGGCCAAAAATCATGTTGTAGGCGGCAAGCTCTTCTACAACCAAGAATTTTACCACCATATGGCGCCCTTCCCCCTTTTCACCCAGCCGGATGGGAAGATCTATGCTTCCTACCGGATGCACTACGCCTCCCCCAAAACCAACAAGCGGGTGAGGCGCCTGATGCATGTTACTGGATTTGTACTTGAGCTTGGTCAAGCATTGATAACTGATTAGGTCAGACGAGCTCCCGGTATCTATTAGGATCCGGCCAACCCTCTGATTGGCAACTTTACATTCGATGACTATGGGGTCATCGTGAGGCCGCCTGACCTTGCCCCGGTCCTTTTCAGAAATAAGGACCTCAGGAAAAGTGTCTTTCGACGCCTGGCTCTCCTCAACTAAGTTGACCAGCTTCCTGATGTTATCTTTGGTGCCCCTAATAGTGGGACCCCCTCCGGCAAAGCCGCCTGCTATGGTGAAGATGGTCTCTTCATCCGTTTCAGAATTGGCAAGAACAACTTTTGACGCCTACCCTTTATTGGCCAGGGTGTTACCCTTGGCTTTGGGCAGGTAAGACTTCAGAGCCCCCTCATCAGCCAGACGGTCTAATAGCCGCCTGAGGCTATAGCAACCATTAGTGTCATGGCCAACATCCTCATGGTACTGGCAGTATTTGCTTTGTCCCGGCTGCCTACGGGGCTTTTCATCACAGCCGGTTTGTCGAGAGACATCCGGTCCTTTATCTCCATGAGGATGGAGGAGCAGTCCTTTGTGAACTCGTACTTAGGAACGTACGGTTCAGATTTCCGTCTGAGCTTCTGAGCCAGCTGACCAGATCGGTCTGCCGCCCAGACCTCTTTTCTCTTCTTTTCTTCCTTTTAAGCCGGCTGTTGTTTTTGTCGGCTGTCTCTTCTGTCGGATTTTTTGGAATCCGACGGCTGCTTTACAGCACAAAGCTCCGTCACCTGTATGTAGGCTTCAACTTCCATTAACGCCTCTTGGAGGGTGGCTACCCTTTTCCGGACGAGGTCGAACTTGAAGGTTGACCCATCCTTCAGACCCTTGAAGAAGTCTGTGTAAGCAACTTCATCAGACACTCCTTGAATCTGAATTCTCATCAGATTGAACCGCCTGACATAGGACCGGAGCCCTTCTCTGTCACCCTGCTGTATTGCCCCCAGATCGAGGCTAGTCTTTTTGGCCGGGATGTTCATTGAGAAGTTTGACGTAAATAAGTACGCCAAAGTCTTAAAGCTGTTGATGCATCCGAATGGTAAATTACCAAACCACCGTTGGGCAATGCCCTTCAGGGTAGCCGGGAAGCATCGGCACCAGACGACATCATCCATCCCCTGTAGGTACATGAGGTTGGAATAGGCCATTAAATGATCTTCTGGGTTGGAGATACCATCATAGGCCCCTACCAACACGTTTTTAATCTTAGCCGGCTGTGCCGCCTGGGTTATCTCAGGGGAGAACGTTGAGGGCTGTTCTCCCAAGTTCAGCAGGCGCTGCTGCCAGTCCATGAGCTGGAACGGCTGCTACACATTTCTGCCAAACGGACCCGTTTTTGGGTAAAAGGGGATCCACCCATCGCATTCGGCGAACCAAATAGACCAGGTTGGATCACTTGGGGTCCAGACCGGGCGGATGGTTCGCCCGTCTGACTCCCTAGACTTGTTCTCGTACGCCTGTTAGAGGTGTCACGGAAACTGTCAGGAAAGGTCGACGTTGAAGCCGACGCAGACGCCAGACTTCTCTTTTCTTGGAGAAACGTCCGGGCATCAGAGAATATCTTTTTTGAACCATCCGGCTGCAAGTGCCGGATGGGTTTTCTAGGTTCCGCTTGCGGGAAGTGGAGCCGGTTTTGATCGAACTTGAGGCCCTCCCCCTCCTTCGGCTTTGGATGAGGGGTAGGGACCCGGTCTTTAATCGGCTTCTTGGCCGGATGACTCTTCTTGGGAGTAGTTGACCGAATAAGGTTCTGGATCTCGCTTTTGAAACTATTCATGAAGGTCATGAGTTCGTTCCTTGTGACGGGAGCAGAGCCTTCTGCCGCCTGGGCAGCTCCAACCGGGTTGCCGGCTGGGTTGCCTGGAGCCACTTGGATGTTATCCCGTTCCCTCATATCCCTTTAACGGGTGTGCTTTGTTCGGAAGGACCCGTCTGGGGCCACATAGGTGTCGAGTCCGTAATCATCACCGCTTTCATGGTCCGTCTGGACCTCAGGCTCAGCCGATGGCCGCTTGTCCTGATTCGGTGGTACTGGATTAGAAGTCATCTCAGAAGTACTCTTCCCACAGACGGCGCCAAATGTTTCGGGGTTTTTTGATGTGTCCTGTTGGAGAGTTACAATTCCAAGAATTCTCTTCAACGCCTGTACCTGCAAAACCACGAAGACTCCGGTTGGTTGGAGCTCCGCCTCCGACGATCGAGTCAGTTACGTACAGGAGGAAGATAGTGCGTAAAATGGTGAAATTACTTCTCGCTTAATGGGAGAATTCCGCAATTAAGATTGCTCGGTTTTTGTGTAAGTGTATTCAATTCTCTTGAATGTATTTATGAATCTTCAATTGAATACCCCATTAATGAGGATTCTCCCACTATTTATAGTGGGGAGACTTGGTTCCCCTTTTTGGGTTTCTAGGACACGTGTTAGTAGGGGATTGGAGCCCTACTGACCAATGGCTGGGTGCCACGTGTTGCTCGGCCATAGGGCCACGTGGCTGGGGTATTTTTACCCTAAACAACTGGGCTCCAGATAAATTTGGCCCTTAAAATTTTGGGGCCTTGTGATTAGTGCTAAGGGTCTGTTTGCATAGGCCTTTTTTCGGCCTTGAATGGAAAAGGCAACCCTGCAATAGTCCTCAAATTCCACCAACACCAGAAAACAAGATACTAAGGTTCGTTTAGTTCACCTATTTTTACTTATTTCAAATCAGATCTAAATAAAATAAGTTGTGATGACATACTTTATCGTTTTATGTGCAATTTTTTTATCCCTGAATATCTTTAATATCGTAATGAAAAACATAAATAAAAATTGCATATGAATTAAATACACATTATTACGAATCTAACGAGACCCCACTTTATATATATTCCCTATAGATTAACACACACACACACACACATATATATATATATATATATAAGGTTAAAGTTACGTCAAAATACACAATCAGATGAGATTAAAAAAAAAAGTTTAGATCAGATAAAAAAAAATAAGTTTAGTAATATCAGATAAGCAAAATCAAGGTGATATAAGCAGCCCATTGAAAGAGTGAGGGATAGCTTAAGTGGGTAGAGCTCCCCTCCCAGTTACAAGTGATCCTGCGATCGGTTCTCATCACTCACCCTTGTGGCTCTAAAAAAATAAAAAAAAAAACCATTATATTAGTGCATAATGTCACTTTTTAAAAAAAAAAATTATAACACCTCCTTAATTAAATATTAATATCTCACGCTATTTTATTATTTCTCTCACTTCCCATGATCCCCACTACTACACCACTCATACTTTTAAATACTAAGACGGCTAATGTGCACGATACGCGCGCCATAGCTAGTCATACCCGAAGCTTTTTTTGTTTGACCTTATATCACAACTTGAATTGTCGTCAGCACAAATAAGAGAAAATACGTAAACAAATATTTTTAGTGCATAAATGTTCGTACACTATTATTAATAGTGCAATAAAAGAGACAATCAGCACTAATGAGTGCAAATAAGTAAATAAACATATTAAGGGGCATAATTGTTTTAACACTATTCATAAATATAGAACCAATATACTCCCTTCGATTTTTTTTAATTGCAACTTTTGCTATTTTAGTCCAATCAAAATTAAATGCAACTTTCTATTTTATTTCTATTTTGGGTAAACAAAAACCTTGAAAATTACTAATTTACCACTACTTTACCAAGTGGTGGGCCAGACTTTCTCTCTCTACACACTACTTTAAAGTATTTTACCCACTACGTTACCACTACTTTACCAAGTGGTGGGCCAAACTTTCTCTCTCTACACACTACTTTAAAGTATTTTACCCACTACTTTACCAAGTGGTGGGCCAAACTTTCTCTCTCTACATACTTTAATCACCTTTAATTAACCCCACTACTACATACCCCTTAACTTTTTCCTCGTGAACCGCAATACACACCAAAGTTGCAATTAAAAAAAATCGGAGGGAGTATTTAAGGATAAATATGTGAAAAAATATTTTAAGGGGCATAATTGTATCAGGAATAATAAAAATGAAGTAACAAATATAATAGAAGGGTTAATACGTTAATAAAGGAGAATAATTGTCCATTTGTCTCAACATTATCCAGAAGTGTTTAATCATACTTATAAAAAGGTAGGGATATCTCATCTCTCACATCGTTTTACTCTTAGGTCTTGTTTAGTTCACCTTATTTTTGCTTATATGATAGATCGGATCCGATTGTCTGATTTGACCAGACTTTGACCTTATGAGTACGATAATCTATAAGGAAAAATATATCAAATGGGGTCTTGTTAGATTTGTAATAAAGTGTATTTTATTAATACGTAATTTTCATAATTTTTTTCAATACGAAATTAAAGATATTTAATGATAAAAAACCGCAAATAAAATGATGATATGATATGGATTTATTTCTTTATGATATGATATGATCTAAACTAATTTTTTCTAATCTGATATGATTTGAACTTATATATTTGAAATAAGTAACAATAAGTTGAAATAAACATGACCTTACATAAACTATTCACTTAATAGTTATTATCATTTTTTATTATGTTTTTATATCCCAACAAACCTTATTAAATTTTCTTCCCAAAAAAAATAAATAAAAAAATAAAAAAATCTTATTTACACAATATTTTAACAATTCAACTCAATCGCATAAAACTTCGATATTGACAAAACTGTTGCAATTTTTTTAAAAAATAACGGAGGGAGTATATATATTAGGGGAAAGCTCTTGTAGGAACTCCTCCATTATGTGAGAGCCATTTTTTTATGTGAGAACACTCTATATGTTCTAAATTTTTACTCGTATGTTCTAAATTTTAAATCTAATGTTCTAAATATTTACTCAAGTGTTCTAAATTAAGTCAGATGCTCTGAATTAGTACTCACATGTTCTAAACCATAAATAAGTTAAGTTAGATGTTATAAATTTTAAATAACTTGTTCCAAAATTTTAACTTATATGTTCTAAATTTTAAAACATGTGTTCTAAGATTTTAAATTATATGCTCTAAAATTTAAAGTATATGTTCTAATTTTTACTCATATGTTCTAAATTTTTACTCACATTTTATATATTTTATACTTGGTGTTCTAAATTTTTATTCATGCTCTAAATCTTAAATTAAAATTTCTAAATTTTACTCATATGTTCTAAATTTCATCAAAGAAATTTTCTAAATTTTTACTCACATGTTCTAATTCTTAAATCAGATTTTCTAAATTATTACTCAAACAGATGTTCTAAATTTTAATTTGAGTCACATGTTCTAAATTTTAGATCAGTTATCATATAAGTATGTGTTCTCACACACACACACATATATATATATATGTGTAATATATATATATATATATATATATATATATATATATATATATATATATATATATATATATATATATATATATATATATATATATATATATATATATATATATATATTACACACATATACGTGTGTGTATACATATATATATATGGGATCCCGTGAGAACAGGTCCTTATGTAAGAACACTACTAATATATGAGAACAAATCTAGGCTTTAGGATCAAACGTCATCAACGACTCACATCAAACGACCTCCATATCCATTCCATTTGTTTCAATCCTAAACGACCTCTCCGATACCACCGTTCATCTTCTCTAACTTTCCCGCGCTTCTCCATTTCCAACTCTTTCCAGGTACTTCCTTTCTCCCTCCTCTCTATTTCCGCCATTTTTTGACCTCAAGCTTTTTCTGCAAGCTTTATACTTACAACATTGGAGCTTATTGTATAGTCGGAAGGCTATAATGGGCCGAAATCAACCACAAATTTGGTCGCTGACAGGGTCTCGGTCAATGACAATGTCGCTCATAGCTTGCCTATTTATGTCGGCGGTTTCTCTCTCCTCGCTGTCCTCTTCAACCGTACTGTTTCCGGCATTGCTCCTGTTGCCGACGCCAGTAGGTTAGTAATTTGACTGGCGAATTTCCCGAGATTGTTGTTTGATTTAATTTTTTTGCCTGTTGATTTCATTGTATTTTGTTTATTAATTATCGCTTTTATTTTCAAATTTAGATGATCAATTTCTATCTGGAATTTGTTTTTTTGTTGTTGTTGCTACGACAAATTTCACCTGAGATAAATTAGAGTACATGCGGTTTGATAATTGCTGCAGATGATTTCGAATATTTGTTGTTTAATCATGTTTCTGATTATTGGATGAATGACTCGTATTATGCTGTAATTGATAGGACTAGTTTTTAAAGTTAAATATTGGTATTTTAGTTGATGATTGAAGGCATTTCAGTGGTGAAGGTTATGAGAATAATTGAAGGCATTTCAATGGTGAAGGTTATGAGATGGTACTACCTAGGTTAGAATGTTGTGGAAAATCGTTCCCGACGTCCTATTTGGACCGAAAACCAAAAATTTGATCTACAGAGAGTTGTGAATTGTGAGTTTTTATAGAAAGACTACAGGCTGTGCAAGTATACTATAATACTGCTAGCATCTGGAAAATTTTACAAGTATATGTGAGTTACGTCATAGGTTACGTACTTATTTTGAAGGATTCCGTGATAATGTATGGCACATTGGCATGAGCTAATAACAAACTACTGCTCTTAAGAATAAGAAATTTCCATCAATGATGTTTGTTAATTGTCAATATCTTCTTCCTGATACGGCAAAAATGATGCATAGCTTGCATGCATTTAATTTGTTCTATTTTGAATGCATTCCATTACTAGACATCTTAATCTATACTTATAAATATGTGTTTGCAGCTCACAGTCAAGGGCAGATATGTTGGCTCTTAGATTGGTTGTTACACTGGATAGATGCAGTAGCAAGATCTAACAATCTACCATGTACAGGTTATGCAGAGGCCTGGCAGTAGACTTGGAAGAGTTGCCACTTCTACCATTGAGGTGTTTGTTGATGAGGAATGTTCAGAGTAAGTATTGATTATGCATTTTAGTAAAGTGAATGTAAGTTGTATAAATTTTATTGAATAAGTTCTAAAAAGAATTGTAACATGATCAAATACATCATTTTTAAATTGTAACATGAGAAACTTGCAATTCTTAGTTCTTTAATTTACAGTATGCTGGTTGCATAAGAAACCTGTAACTCCCTGATAGGCTGGCGATTTATTTTTCACTATCTCGTACAGATTGTAATAAACTGGTGATTCTCAAAGCATTACAAATTCCCAATTGAAGGACAAGGAAGAAGTTAACCCTCAAAAGGTATGTTTTCCCAAACTGCTATTGAAGTGTTATTGCCTTGGCATTCCAAATTATAACAGAAATACTATCTCGCAGAGAAACTGAATTACTTAAGGAAAACCCACTGCGTAACTTTCCTGCTAGCAGTTTCCCTCAATGATTCCATTCCTATACGGTTCCAGTCTATGCTCTCAATCTTTGGAGAATCTGGAGAAGGGAACAACAATTTTCCTAGAGCAGTTCCATTTTTAAGGGTGAAATCTTGCATCTTTTTCCTCTTTGTATAACACATGTCTACATCATACGACATAAACAATCTCTATTGTTTGTTTTTAAAATTCAAATAATGTTGTAATGTGCATCAAATATAGTTTATACCAAGGCTTTGTATTTAATCTTTCTTGTTACCAAGAAAAATCACAAGGATACTGATTTGGTTTGAAAATCACAAAATCTATATTGTTGTTGCTTGTTTGCAAAACAACCTTGGAATGTAAGATTGTAAGTCATTTGCTTAGATTTTGATTTTCTTATGTTACTGCTTGTCAAATGAGAATAGCAAACTTCCTACATATTTCCAATTCCTTATAACAAATTGCAGGCTTTATTATGAGGATCGAGAGGACGTTCATATGCACTAGCTCAAGTACTCAACTCACCATAATATTTGCATCTAAATGTTGTATTATGGCAAGTCTGAACTGCCATTTTTGCCACCAAATACACAGGTATGCTCCGTCTTATTGTCTAATGATAATATACCTTAGGGCTTGAATAATGTACGTGCAATCAATAGGTGTATGTCAGTAGTGATCATGATTAGGGAAGAGCCCTTCTTGTACAGGTTTTCTGGAACATTTCATTTATGCATAGCAAGACTCCTGCAGGTCCATAGGACCACTAAATAGTCCACAGGTCCATATGTCCAAGTATTATTGGTGTTTTGATTGTGTTTCCTACCATTGCTGTTCTGATAGAATTCAATAACTTCTCTGGTTAAATTGATTATAAAACC